>NC_091168.1:31835153-31907653 GCF_040958095.1 Procambarus clarkii | reverse complement strand
GGTAGACTGCCAGGGTAGACTGCCAGGGTAGACTGTCAGGGTAGACTGGCAGGGTAGACTGTCAGGGTAGACTGCCAGGGTAGACTGCCAGGTAGACTGCCAAGGTAGACTTGCTCAAGCATGTATATGTTGAGTGTTCTGGGTGATGCATCAGAGAGCCAATACGCCACAGCCTGGTGGATCAAGTGTAGAGCATCAATGCGTGCAAAAAAGACTAGGGACGCAGTTTCAATCCCATTCCATAGCCCCATCATTTGTCTTCGCCCGTATATTACATGAAACTGTGGAACTAGAGAGAATCATATATTCCATAGTACAGTTTTTCACTGTTTGTGTTCACCGGTAACTGGTCTCTTGGTTGGCCACAACGTAAGAAATATAATGTACTAACCTAACCAGAAGCGGATAAGCCTAAGCAACCAACTCGTCCTCGCAAATTCGTATAGTCAATATTGACTTATTAAATAAGTGCATAGGTGATATACTAAACATAATAGATACCCTTAAAAAGCTTCATAGAAAACACCGACCTTACCTAACCTTCTTAGTATGTTTAGATAAGCATCTTATTGCTTCGTAATTACAATTATTACCTAACCTATAATAGGTATAGGTTAAGTAATAATTGTAATTACGAAGCAATAAGATGCTTATCTTAAGATACTAACAAGGTTAGGTAAGGTCGGTGTTTTCTATGAAGCTTTTTAAGGGTATCTATTATGGTTAGTATATCACCTATGCACGTATTTAATAAGTCAATATTGACTATACGAATTTGCAAGAACGGGTTGAAGCAACCCACCTAACCCAACAAAGCCGATACATAGAAAACGTGGATTTTCGTGAACAGCAACTTTTCATAGTTCATCGTTTTTTGGACGTAGGAGACCATAAGGTACGAGCTGACACACTGTTTGAGAGACCTTGCTTACCTTGTGTACCTTCCGGGGTACAACGGCCCCGCGGCCCGGTCTCCGACCAGGCTTCCCGGTTGCTGGACTGGTCAACCAGGCTGTGGACACGGCTGCTCGCAGCCTTACGTATGAGTCACAGCCTGGTTGATCCAGGTATTCTTTGGAGGTGTTTATCAAGTTCTCTCTTGAACACTGAGAGAGGCCAGCCTTACCACCCACTAGGGGCCTTGTGGCTGAGTGGACAGCGCTCCCGGGTTGTAGTTCTAAGGGCTCGGGTTCGATTTCCGGCAGAAACAAAAATGGGCAGAGTTTCTTTCACCCTGATGTAGTGATGGAGAACTGGCAGTTCTGATGTTAGCCAACCTCGCATACGCCGCAGATGTTATTCTTTTTATGTGGGCTTCAGGAGACAGGTTTGGTGTGATATCGACTCCTCTCTGTCCGTTTCATGAAGGACTTCATCTCCCATTCCGTATCCGGTGTCTGGCCTCCTGTTTCCTCCGCCTAGTTTCATTACCATACATTTACTCGGATTGAACTTTAGTAGCCATTTGTTAGACCATTCATTCAGTCTGTCTAGGTCATCTTGTAGCCTCCTCCTATCTTCCTGTCTTAATCTTCCTCATAATTTTTGCATCGTTATCAAACAATGAGAGGAACGATTCTGTACCCTCTGGGAGATCATTTACATATATCAAACAGTATAGGTCCAAGGACTAAAACCCTGTGGGACTCCACTGATGACGCCTCGCCAATCCGAGACCTCACCCCTCAGTGACTCGCTGTCTTCTGTTGCTAGGTAAGATTACCTTCCCTTTCACTCTTGCCTATTCTCCAGCTTGTGCGCTAGTCTCTTGTGTGTGGCACTGTGTCAAAGGCTTTCTGACAATCCAAAAATATGCAGTCTACCCATCCCTCTCTTTCTTGCCTGATTTGTGTTGCTTGGTCGTAGAATTCAAGTAACCCTGTGAGGCAGGACCTGCTATCCCTGAACCCATGTTGATGCTGTGTTACAAAGTTCTTTCGCTCCAGGTGCTTCCACTAGCTTTCTTCGCACAATCTTCTCCATCAGTTGCATGGTATGCAGGTTAGGGACACTGGCCTGTAGTTCAGTGCGCGCGCGCGGGTGCGTGTGTACATCATGTGTGTCAAGATAAGTCATAATTACCTCCCACAACAACACAATTGTTTATGACTCTGATAATTGTATTTACGTTAATTTAATGACTTGTTAAACGGTGTTTTAGTATTTTTTTTTGTTGAAAAGTCCACTTAATTTTTATGGTGGGCCCCCCCCCCCTCCTCGCCGCCGCCGCCGCCGCCCTCCTCGCCGCCGCCGCCCTCCTTGCCGCCGCCGCCAGGGTCAGAGCGGGGGCGGGGGCCGGTGGTGGTGTCCACAACTGGAGGGCGGCCGCTACACCGCCTCGCGCCTCTCTCACCCCACCCGACCTGTGGTGTGTGTACTCACCTAGTTGTGCTTGTGGGGGGGGGGGGGGTTGAGCTCTGGCTCTTTGGTCCCGCCTATCAACTGGTGTACAGGTTCCTGAGCCTACTGGGCTCTATCATATCTACACTTGAAACTGTGTATGGAGTCAGCCTCCACCACATCACTGCCTAATGCCTTCCATCCGTTAACTACTCTGACACTGAAAAAGTTCTTTCTAACGTCTCTGTGGCTGTGGGAGGGGGAGGGGGGGGGGAGGGTCTGGCACCAGTGCCTGCCCAACCCCTTCACTCCTCCATAAACAGTGTAGCCAGGCCCCCGATTCCTCAAGTATTTACCCAGTCACTGACGAAACCTATACATCTTTCCTCAATTATGGCAACTGTGTTTACATATAGTAAACAGTTTACCAGCTTGTAAACTTCACAACACAAGGTTGTTATTGTTATAAACAACCTTGTATTGCTTCGGTGGTCATAACCTGTTTAATATATGTAAACACAGCCGCCATGATTGTGGAAAGATGTAGAGGTTTCGTATTGGGTTGATTAATACTGGTTTTGGCTACTGAGTTACTCGAGGGTAGCCCTCAGTGTAGTCTGGGGGCCCCCGAGGGCAGCCCTCAGTGTAGTCTGGGGGCCCCCGAGGGCAGCCCTCAGTGTAGTCTGGGGGGGGGGGCTAGAGTAGCCCTTTGAATTTGTGAGAGTGACCTTGTAATAAGCCAAAACTTGGGACACTGACGACTTGTCTGGTGACCGTGACTTAGCCTCGACACTTTCTCAATACTGAGAGAGTCTAGACTTTGTTGTTGTCTTAGATTGAGCTTCTAGGAACAAGAGTTACAAGCAGCACGGGCTATGGTGAGCCCGTAGTGGACTGAGGCTATCTACCTGGGTCAAAAGGTCTCGTGGCTTCCAATTTCGGTTCAGGAGTGATATGTGGAAGTATTTGTACATAAATAGGAACGTGGGTAAGTGAAAGAAGGCTGCCAGCAGGTATTATTCAGTTTTATATGATTTAAAGAGCAGATTGGGTAAGTACATGGTGAGTAAATTACTAAGTAGGCCTTCTGCAGTGCTCCATTAAGTTGGAAAAAGTTAAATACCTGGTTGATACCTGGTTGATACCTGGTTGATGGGGTTCTGGGAGTTGTTCTACTCCCCAAGCCCGGCCCGAGGCCAGGCTTGACTTGTGAGAGTTTGGTCCACCAGGCTGTTGCTTGGAGCGGCCCGCAGGCCCACATATACCTGGTTGATGGGGTTCTGGGAGTTGTTCTACTCCCCAAGCCCGGCCCGAGGCCAGACTTGACTTGTGAGAGTTTGGTCCAAGTCCAAGTTTAAAAAGTTCCAGGGGGATCTTTTTAACCAGGTAATTTTCCCTTTCCCCATGTATTCCCGTTTCCCGGATTAAAGATGCTCCCTTGTACAGCGGATGTTCGGATACCCCAAGAACGCGCGGGCACTTGTCAACAAAAACCTCTGACGCAAATAGGGAACCTGTCGTGATTGGCTCTCGCGCCAGGGCTGCCAACCGTCCCACACCATACATCTTCTAAAAGAATCTGATGCTCCTTTTGAATCGCTTTTAAATGTGAGGAATTGATTAGTAATGCTATGTATAATAATGTATGTTGATATTTACTTAATCAAATCTCCAGTGGGATTGTAAAAAGAGTCTGACACAAGGGTGATTATTTGGTAATTATTTGGTAGCGTTGGTAACGTGTTGAAGGGGGCGGAGCTACAACGCGAGGCTATGCACGTATAATAATGAAATCCAGGTGAGCGGGTCCAGTTACAGGAAGGTGGAGGTCGAGGGAGGGCACGCGCACCCCTCCTACTCACCACACACACATATTATACAAGTTACCAACTCTATATTACCACAGCAGTGCGGTTGAAGCTATCGGAGAACATTACTTGCAGTCTTGTGCTTGAAACTGAATCTTTACGCGCGAAAGAGAGTTCCTTTTTCATGAGAAACATTGAGTTATTGAACGTAAAGTGACATACGACTGGAGAAATAAGATATGGTGTATAGAGTGAAGGTGTGAATGATCTGACGGGAAAGTGTGGATCATTGCCTGGTAGCGTGAGCGTTGAGGTCGCCACGATGGTGGGAGTGGTGAGGGACCTGGTGGTGCCCATGAAGGCAGGAGAGGTGAAGGGAGAAGAAGCCGTGTTTACCATAGTGTGTGAGATACTAACGACTCCGGTGGTGCAAGATGAGGCGGGCCAGGCGCAGGTGTCCACGCTATGGAAGGTGAGGAGCAGCTGTGTGCTGCACCAGGAGCAGCTCCATACACCTCCCGCCACCTGTCACCACCTGCTTCCTTCCCTCCACCAGGCGGCGCAAGTGTGTGCTTCTTATTGATGTCTTAGATCTAATACTTTGTGCTCTTTACCTGTCTTTACCCGAGGGTCATCTCTAGTGGCCTCTACGTGAAGGGCCACCGTCTCTAGTGGCCTCCACGGGTACCTGAATTTACCCGAGGGCTACCATCTTTAGTGGCCTCCACGGGGAGGGGGGAGGGACAGAAAACTAGCGGCTTGTCAGATGTCCTCTGCCACTGTTCGTGGGTAACAGTGTACAGGTTGTGTGGGTTACTGCAGCTCCGGAAAGCCAAGCCTTTCCATCCCAGACGCCTGAAAAGTTGGAAGTTTTGACCAAATAATGAAATTTTCCACCTCAGCCCCCCTGTGGTGGGGGAGGAAATCCTTGTCCCCTCCTGCTGGGGGTCGGGAGAGATCTTTCCCCACTTTCTGGGGTGGGGGCAGAGACCTCCCCTCTCTCCCCCAACCCCACACAGAAGGGGGCCTCGCGGCTGAGTTGACAGCGTTTGTGGAGTCGTAGTCCTAAGGGCCCGGGTTCGATTCCCGGCTGAGGCAGAAACAAATGGGCAAAGTTTCTTTCACCCGATGCCCCCTGTTCATCTAACATAACTGCCAGCTGATAGGTCCTTGGGGGTTAGACAGCTGCTACGGGCTGCTTCCTGGGGATGTGCGTGTGTGTTAGAAACATACGTAGTAGACATTATAGAGGAAAAATAGATTGGTTAGGAAAGTGGGGTCCAGGAGCTAATAGCTTGATTCTGCAGACAAATAGTAAATATAAGTACACACACACACACACAGTGGGCAATATGCAGCTCCAGCCTGGAGTCCATACCTAGGTAAACACAAGACAAAGTTAGAGAAAATTCAGCGGTATGCCACCAAACTGGTCCCGTTCCTGAAAACAGAAGAGTAAGGGGAGACATTATAACAACCTACAAAATTCTCAGGAGAATTGACAGGGTGGACAAAGACAAACTCTTCAGCACGGGTGGAACACGAACAAGGGGACACAGGTGGAAACTTAGTACCCAAATGAGCCACAGGGGACGTAAGAAGGAACTTTTTCAGTGTCAGAGTAGTTAATAAATGGAATGCACTAGGCAGTGATGTGGTGGAGGCTGACTCCATACACAGTTTCAAATGTAGATATGATAGAGCCCAGTAGGCTCAGGAACCTGTACACCAGTTGATTGACAGTTGAGAGGCGGGACCAAAGAGCCAGAGCTTAATTCCCGCAAGCACAAATAGATAAGTATACACACACCCACAGTCATCATACATGCAGACTTCGTTATACAAGCTCCTTGGGAATCGCTGCCAGCAGATTTTAAGATTATGGTTCTTGAAGGAAAAAAAAAGAACCAGACAAATCCTCATCTGCTACGTAACATTGCACAGAGGCATACAGAAGCAAACTTGGCATCCGGCAGCTTCACTTACTTCACAGATGGATCAGTAGACCAGCAGGGACAAGAAACCGGAGCTGCAGTTAAAGCAGGAAACTTTGTAAATAGTTGGAGGCTCTCAAATGGGTGTTCGACTTTACAGAGATGCTAGCCATTCAAAAGGCTTTGGAACCTGCTCTTGCTGATCACCGACAACATGTTATCTTACATACAGATTCGAGAACTGCCATTGAAACCTTGCAACAAGAACACGTATGTGATAACATCCATCTGATCACAAATGTCATATCATTAATGCAAACACTCAAACGACAAGGCCGTCGAGTACTTATCAACTGGGTGCCAAGTCATGTGGGAATAATAGGAAATGACATTGCAGACGAAGCTGCAAAACTTGCAACTAAGAGAAGAAATGTAGACATTTACATACCACAGAGTCTATCATAGATTAAGAAAGTAATTAGAAACAGAACAATGCAGGTGTTGTGGTCACTGTACATCACAGCAGTTGCAACATCAGGATCTGCGGGTTGGTACAAGAATTCAACCAACTACGAACCACTTAGTTTGATGAAAGGGAGCAGTAGAGCAACAGAAGTGCACTTACATCGCATCAGGCTTGGATACCCATGTGCATGGGAAATAGGCTTACAGGTTCCGGAAGATGAGAGGAAATGTCAACACTGTGGAGAAATGCCCAACAGACCACTGGAACATTATCTAACACAGTGCACAGTTACAACCACAAAAGACCACTGGAACATTATCTAACACAGTGCACAGTTACAGTCACAAAAGACCACTGGAACATTATCTAACGGTGCACAGTTACACACACACACACACACGCACATCTTATCACCACCCGCAACTCTCCCACACTTTACCTGAAATTACCCGAGGGCATCTCTCTCTTTATTGATCTGGAAGAGGACAGGAAGCCGGCGGCTTGCCAAAAAGTCCCCCTCATAAATCCTGATGATGTGAGCAACCTGGATTTTGAAATTCGGCCATGTTTTTGGCATTTACGGCATCGGCGGGTAGACGGTTCCACGGGTTAATAACCCTGTGGTTGAAAATGCAACCCGGGTCACTTGATAGGTGTGGGGCAGTGCCCCTGGGGGTGTACTCACCTAGTTATGCTTGTGGGGGTTGAGCTCTGGCTCTTTGGTCCCGCCTCTCAACTGTCAATCAACTGGTGTACAGGTTCCTGAGCCTATTGGGATCTATCATATCTACACTTGAAACTGTGTATGGAGTCAGCCTCCACCACATCACTGCCTAATGCATTCCATTTGTCAACAACTATGACACTAAAAAAAAGTTCTTTCTAATATGTTTATGGCTCATCTGGGTACTAAGTTTCCACCTGTCCCCTTGTTCGTGTTCCACCCGTGCTAGAGAGTTTGTCTTTGTCCACCCTGTCAATTACTCTGAGAATTTTGTAGGTGGTTATCATGTCTCCCCTTACTCTTCTGTCTTCCAGGGATGTGAGGTTCAGCTCACTTAGCCTTTCCTCGTAGCTCATGCCTCTCAGTTCCAGGACAAGTCTGGTGGCATACCTCTGAATCTTCTTTTAACTTTGTCTTGTGTTTAACTAGGTATGGATTCCAGACTGGAGCTGCATGCTCCAGGATTGGTCTGACATAGGTGGTATACAAGATCCTGAACGATTCCTTACACAAGTTTCTAAAGGCAGTTCTTATGTTGGCCAACCTAGCATATGCCGCTGATGATATCCTTTTGATGTGGGCCTCTGGGGACAGGTTCGGTGTGATAACCCCCAGATCTTTCTCTCTATTTGACTCTTACAGGATTTCACCTAGATGGTACCTTGTGTTCAGCCTTCTGCTCCCTTCGCCTAATTTCATTACTTTACACTTTCCATAGTTGAACTTTAGTAGCCATTTTCTAAACCATTCTTCGAGTTTGTCCAGGTCATCCTGTAGTCTCTATCTTCATCTGTCTTAATTCTTCTCATAATTTTTGCATCATCAGCAAAATCAACAACCCTATAGAAGATTGTTTACATATATTGGAAACAAGATGGGTTCAAGTAAAGAGCCCTGTGGGACTCCACTGGTGACATCTCGCCACTCTGATGTCTTCCCCCCTCACAGTTACTCGCTGTTTCCTGTTGCTTAGATACTCCCTTATCCACTGGAAGCACCTTACCTTTCACTCCTGCCTGTTGCTCCAACTTTTGTAACAGCTTATTATGGAGTACTGTGTCAAAGGCTTTCTGACAGTCCAAGAAAATGCAGTCTGCCCACACCTCTTTCTTGCCTAATTTTTGTTTGTTTGCTTGGTCATAGAATTCTATTAATCCTATGAGGCACGATTTACCATCTCTGAACCCATGCTGGTGTGTGATACAAAGTTATTTCCCTCCAGATGCTCTACGAGTCCTTTTCCTCACGATCTTCTCCATCACCTTGCATGGTATACAAGTTAGGGAAACTGGCCTGTAGTTCAGTGCCTCTTGCCTGTCACCCTTTTTATAAATTGGGACTACATTAGCTGTCTTCCAACTTTCCGGAAAGGTCTCCTGTTTCCAGTGACTTGTTACACCATGGAGAGTGGCACACTTAGTGCTTCTGCACCTTCCTTTAGTATCCACGGTGAGATTCTGTCAGGCCCAACAGTCTTTGTCACATTCAGCTGCAACATATTCCTTTTGACCTCATCACGGGTGAGGTCAAAATCCTCCAAGGTTGCTTGGTTTGCCTCCTCCTCATGTAATGCAGTGACCTCTCCTTCGTTCTATTGTGAAGATCTCCTGGAATCTCTTGTTGAGTTCTTCACACACCTCCTTGTCATTCTCTGTGTATTTGTTCTCCCCTTTTCTCAGTTTCAACACTTGTTCCTTAACTGCTGTTTTCCTCCTGATGTGACTGTGGAGCAGCTTTGGTTGGGTCTTGGCTTTACTCGCGATGCCATTTTCATACTGTGTGTCTGCTTCTCTCCTCACTCTGAGGTACTCATTCCTGGCCCTCTGATATCTCTCCCTGCTCTCTAGGTGTTCTGTTATTTCTGTAGTTTCTCCATGTTCTTGTACTCAATTGCTTCGCTACCTCGCATTCCTGGTTGACCCATGGATTCTTCTGTTGCTTTTAATTGTTCTCCTTTTGGGCCAGGATAAACCTGTCTGCAGCTTCCTGGCACTTCTGGGTGACATAGTCCATCATATTCTGTACAGTCTTCTCTTCGAGTTCTGTTTTCCATGGTATTCCTATTAGAAAGTTCCTCATTTCGTCATACTTTCCTCTTCGGTACTTTAGTCTATTTCCTTCCGATCCCATCCTTGGATAGGTTATCCTTACCTCTACCAGATACTCAAATGTCAATACACTGTGGTCACTCATTCCTATGAAGTCTGGATCCATTCCTGCAGGCAACTGAAGCTGCTCTCTCTATTATATTATTGGTTGCAATGTTGTTCCTATCAAACTCCTGTCTGGATCTTCTATCATTATGTGGAAAGTTGTAAATGACTGCCACTATTATCTTAGGTCCACCCATTGTCATAGTTCATGTTATGTAGTCTCTGAATCCTTCACAACCTGGAATTTCCATCTGAAAACTCTAGTTTTTCCTTTTTAGCAGGGGCCACTCCTCCTCTCCCTTTCCTCTCTTTCCTTACTATATAGTAGTCCCTTGGAAACATGGAGTTTATGACTCCTGACAGTTTTGTTTCTGTGAGTCCTATTACATCTGGGTTTTCTTCCTTTGCCCTTTCCGTCTGTTCACTTGCTTTATTGGTAATCCAATCAGTGTTTGTGTACATTACCTTGAAGCTCACTTTCCTATACCCCTTGTCACACTGGTATAGGAAGCCGTCCCAAGGGCAGGGCTACTTTGGTAGGCTCATCCTCGTGTGGGGTAGTTGCCAGGGGGTTCAGGGGGAGGTGGGGTGGGGGATGATGGGCATAGATCTTGCCTGGACCTGCTTGGGGCAGGAAGACGACCAGGGGGTGGGAGGGTATGTGGGGGGCAGCGTCCCCCGGGGGGTGGACACCCACAGTTGTAATCAGCATCATTATAAAGTTTATCGAGTCATTGTACAACATGAGTATCACATCTGCCCCTCGAATAGATAGTACGGATAGTGACTGTACAAAACATGTACAGTTGTATCAGATGAAGTCGATATTTTGTACTCTGGTGTACTGAGAGGTACAACGGTACAGCATCAATGTGCTGTACAATGTAAGCCCAAATGTGCAATCATGGCCTGATGTACGCAATGTTAGATCAATTTTAGTACATTTGTGTGCTATGTTAGGCCTATGGGAGGTGGTTGTGTACTCTCCTGGAGGCTTTACCAACTCTATAGTACATAATATGTCCATGTGTTGGTGTACAATAGTGTGTATTTTGTACATACTGTCCATAGTCGCTATATGTACTATGTTGTACATACTGTCCATAGTCGCTATATGTACTATTTTGTACATACTGTCCATAGTCGCTATATGTACTATGTTGTACATACCGTCCATAGTCGCTATATGTACTATTTTGTACATACTGTCCATAGTCGCTATATGTACTATTTTGTACATACTGTCCATAGTCGCTATATGTACTATTTTGTACATACTGTCCATAGTCGCTATATGTACTATGTTGTAGAATAATGCTAATCAGCTCACAGTTGGTTGGACGGAAAGGGCTCGTTAGCTTTCACCTGATGTCTCTGTCCACCTGTAAGTAATTAATCCCATCACGCCAAAAAATTGTGTAACAGTACAAATGTCAAAATGAGCTGAAAGATAGTGATCATTTCTCAGATCTTATCGCTCAGTTCCCTAATAGATTCTTCTAGAAGCCGTTGTCATCCTGACCTTAGTTCGTCGTGTTTTTAACGGAGTCCACCAAGACGTTAGAAATGCGACGTGTTAGTAAATGTTAATGGATCGAAATATTGACGTATTCTGTGCATCGGCCTCGATGGGTTAGGTGGGTTGATTGGGTTCGTAAGTTTCAGGCTAGGCAGAGCGGTTGTATTTTTAAAGTTTCTGGCTAGGCAGAGCGGTTGTATTTTTAAAGTTTCAGGCTAGGCAGAACGGTTGTATTTTTAAAGTTTCAGGACTAGGCAGAGCGGTTGTATTTTTAAAGTTTCTGACTAGGCAGAGCGGTTGTATTTTTAAAGTTTCAGGCTAGGCAGAACGGTTGTATTTTTAAAGTTTCTGGCTAGGCAGAGCGGTTGTATTTTTAAAGTTTCAGGCTAGGCAGAACGGTTGTATTTTTAAAGTTTCATGGCTAGGCAGAGCGGTTGTATTTTTAAAGTTTCAGGCTAGGCAGAGCGGTTGTATTTTTAAAGTTTCAGGCTAGGCAGAGCGGTTGTATTTTTAAAGTTTCAGGCTAGGCAGAACGGTTGCATTCTCTGCAAAGTTGCAAACCAGGAGAAGAGACTTGGAACTCACCCAACATTATATTCCCACAACATAATTGTGCTTGTCGACGTTCATTTTCGCGGAAAAACTTCAAAATTACATTCGAGGACAAGGTGAAGAGTTGTGGGGACTTGTGTAACTTGTTAAGTGATTGTTGTAAAGGTTTAATTGATGTTTGCTGAGGATTTATTTTTTTGCCTTTGATTTACCTGTGTGATGTTATTTAGGTTGTATTTCAAACATGAATGTTAAATTTCCTCTCAACTCTTAAATTTTCTCTCTTGACCCTTGGGTAGGACCGATGGTCATCAAGTATTTACTTAATCACTTACGAAACCTGTACATCTTTCCTCAATCATGGCGGCTGTGTTTACATATAGTAAACAGTTTACCAGCTTGTAAACTCCACAACACAAGGTTGTTATTGTTATAAACAACCTCGTAGTGCCTCGGTGATCATAACCTGTTTATGTAAACACAGCCGCCATGATTGTGGAAAGATGTAGAGGTTTCGTATCTAATTGCTTAAGTGCTTGATATCCTGGTTCTGGTGTGTGCGCGTGCGCTCACGCACACACTGTACCAATGAATGTACACACAATATTATACAAGTGAACAGCCTCATTATTGTTTGTTCTGAATTATAAAGCTGCCATAGACCTGTTGGTCCATGTGATGTACTTTGTTGTATTTACATAAAGGTTGTGGGATTGCAGTGTGACTTGTGTACTAACGAACTGTTGGTGTTTGCAGATGGCATCAGCGTGGCGCGTGATCTCCTTCTTCCTGGTGGTGTTTGTGCTGCCCACCGTCCTCATCTCCCTGCCCCTGTATGCCCGCTACCACCTCTACCATGCCCGCCACATGCCCATGACGGAGACCGACACCCGGGCCCTCAACCATGCCGTCTCCTCCTTCTGGTGTCAGGTAGGCTACACCAGTCTGTTGCTGCTGGCACCGGGTACACCAGTCTGTTGCTGCTGGCACCGGGTACACCAGTCTGTTGTTGCTGGCACCGGGTACACCAGTCTGTTGCTGCTGGCACCGGGTACACCAGCCTGTTGCTGCTGGCACCGGGTACACCAGTCTGTTGCTGCTGGCACCGGCTACACCAGTCTGTTGCTGCTGGCACCGGGTACACCAGTCTGTTGCTGCTGGCACCGGGTACACCAGTCTGTTGTTGCTGGCACCGGGTACACCAGCCTGTTGCTGCTGGCACCGGGTACACCAGTCTGTTGCTGCTGGCACCGGGTACACCAGCCTGTTGCTGCTGGCACCGGGTACACCAGTCTGTTGCTGCTGGCACCGGGTACACCAGCCTGTTGCTGCTGGCACCGGGTACACCAGCCTGTTGCTGCTGGCACCGGGTACACCAGCCTGTTGCTGCTGGCACCGGGTACACCAGTCTGTTGTTGCTGGCACCGGGTACACCAGTCTGTTGTTGCTGGCACCGGGTACACCAGTCTGTTGCTGCTGGCACCGGGTACACCAGTCTGTTGCTGCTGGCACCGGGTACACCAGCCTGTTGCTGCTGGCACCGGGTAAACCAGTCTGTTGCTGCTGGCACCGGGTACACCAGCCTGTTGCTGCTGGCACCGGGTACACCAGTCTGTTGCTGCTGGCACCGGGTACACCAGCCTGTTGCTGCTGGCACCGGGTACACCAGCCTGTTGCTGCTGGCACCGGGTACACCAGCCTGTTGCTGCTGGCACCGGGTACACCAGTCTGTTGTTGCTGGCACCGGGTACACCAGTCTGTTGTTGCTGGCACCGGGTACACCAGTCTGTTGCTGCTGGCACCGGGTACACCCGCCTGCTGCTGCTGGCACCGGGTACACCCGCCTGCTGCTGCTGGCACCGGGTACACCAGTCTGTTGTTGCTGGCACCGGGTACACCAGTCTGTTGTTGCTGGCACCGGGTACACCAGTCTGTTGCTGCTGGCACCGGGTACACCAGCCTGTTGCTGCTGGCACCGGGTACACCAGCCTGTTGCTGCTGGCACCGGGTACACCAGCCTGTTGCTGCTGGCACCGGGTTCAACTCCCACCAACTTCAAACTCAAAATTTACACTTAAAAAAAGACATTCCCAAAGTATTGTAGCTATAAAAGAATGACGAGGTGTACAGCAAGGACTCAAGAGATGTGTAAATATTTCATTCCCAGTGATCCATCACCTACAAGTTGAGCCAATTATCCCCAGTTTGTTAACTGTAGGTAGTTAATGTGACTGTAACCCCAGGGGTGGGGGGGGTGCAGGACTAAACATATATGTAGCTCTCTACATATGTAATTTGCTGAGCTTAGGGACTGTACTTGTGGTCGGTCTCCAACCGGTCGTTGATAGTACATTATAAGAACAAAGATAACTGCAGAAGGCCTATTGGCCCCTACGAGGCAGCTCCTATCTATAACCACCCAATCCCACTTCATATACATGTCCAACCCGCGCTTGAAACAATCGAGATCGATTGAAACAATCGAAACAACGTTTTACAAAATGTAATGTATATTATCAAGACTAACTTGACTAAATGTAATTGTGGGGTTCGATCCCTGAGCCCGTTATGTGCCTCTGTAACCCTCTCCACTGCCGCCCACAGGATGGGTATGGGGTGCATAATAAATGAACTAAACAAAAACAAACCATAATAGCTGTTGACTGAGGAAAGATGTACAGGTTTCGCAAGCGGTCACTTAACGTGATGAACCTCGGGTCCACTTTGATATCTTAGCTCCCTCATGCTCAAGTGGTGACGCCTTGTTTCCATTTGCCCCAAACGTAAGAAATGCGACTGTTTCACCTAACCAGAAACGTAACAAACGCGACCGTTTAGCCTAACCCACAAATATAATGCCACTATTTAGTCTAGCCAAAAGACTAAACGAACCCAAGCAACCCACCTAACCTATCGAAGACTATGCATAGAAAACGTCAATATTATGTTGCTTTACTCAGCACTAATACACCGCATTTTTTAACGTAATTAAAGAATCCGTTAAAAAATGAGACGCATTAAGTGAGAGGACAGGTTGTGTTAAAGGCGTACCCCTTCCCCCCCAGGCTGGAGACCGTTACGATAAAAACCGTTAATTCAAATTCAAAAACCAGAAATTCAAATTCCAGAAACGGTCTGTACATATTTAATCGTTTACATTCAATGACAGTATATTATTAGGTCGTAATATCAACATAGCGCGCGATACAAGTGATTACAATCGTATACTCTATTTAGAATTTAGATTTAGTTAACATGTCAATGATTTATCAAATTAGAGAAGATAGTGTTAGGACGAGAGACGCATTTTACTGTCGGTGACTTTGTGTGTTGGTCAGTGGCTCTCTTGTCTAGAGTTGTTGAAGTGTTTTGTAATGTGCTCATCCGTGAACTTTCCTGCTTGGTAATATATGCGGGACGATAGTAGAGGGCTCTATGGTGGCTCTTGGTGTAGTCTGGGGGCTCTATGGTGGCTCTTGGTGTAGTGTGGGGGATCTATGGTGGCTCTTGGTGTGGTGTGGGGCTCTATGGTGGCTCTTGGTGTAGTGTGGGGGATCTATGGTGGCTCTTGGTGTGGTGTGGGGGCTCTATGGTGGCTCTTGGTGTAGTGTGGGGGATCTATGGTGGCTCTTGGTGTGGTGTGGGGCTCTTGGTGTGGTGTGGGGCTCTATGGTGGCTCTTGGTGTGGTGTGGGGGCTCTAGGGTGGCTCTTGGTGTGGTGTGGGGCTCTTGGTGTGGTGTGGGGCTCTTGGTGTGGTGTGGGGCTCTTGGTGTGGTGTGGGGCTCTATGGTGGCTCTTGGTGTAGTGTGTGGCTCTATGGTGGCTCTTGGTGTAGTGTGGGGCTCTATGGTGGCTCTTGGTGTAGTCTGGGGGATCTATGGTGGCTCTTGGTGTAGTGTGGGGCTCTATGGTGGCTCTTGGTGTAGTGTGTGGCTCTATGGTGGCTCTTGGTGTGGTGTGGGGGCTCTATGGTGGCTCTTGGTGTAGTGTGGGGCTCTAGGGTGGCTCTTGGTGTGGTGTGTGGGGCTCTATGGTGGCTCTTGGTGTGGTGTGGGGGCTCTATGGTGGCTCTTGGTGTGGTGTGGGGGCTCTATGGTGGCTCTTAGTGTAGTGTGGGGGCTCTGTGGTGGCTCTTGGTGTAGTGTGTGGGGCTCTATGGTGGCTCTTGGTGTGTGTGTGGGGGCTCTATGGTGGCTCTTGGTGTAGTGTGGGGGCTCTATGGTGGCTCTTGGTGTAGTGTGTGGGGCTCTATGGTGGCTCTTGGTGTAGTGTGTGGGGCTCTATGGTGGCTCTTGGTGTGGTGTGTGGGGCTCTATGGTGGCTCTTGGTGTGGTGTGTGGGGCTCTATGGTGGCTCTTGGTGTGGTGTGGGGGCTCTATGGTGGCTCTTGGTGTGGTGTGGGGGTTCTATGGTGGCTCTTGGTGTAGTGTGGGGGCTCTGTGGTGGCTCTTGGTGTAGTGTGTGGGGCTCTATGGTGGCTCTTGGTGTGGTGTGGGGGCTCTATGGTGGCTCTTGGTGTGGTGTGGGGGCTCTAGGGTGGCTCTTGGTGTAGTGTGGGGCTCTAGGGTGGCTCTTGGTGTAGTGTGTGGCTCTAGGGTGGCTCTTGGTGTAGTGTGTGACTCTAGGGTGGCTCTTTTAGTCTGGGGGCTCTAGGGTGGCTCTTGGTGTAGTGTGTGGCTCTATGGTGGCTCTTGGTGTGGTGTGGGGGCTCTATGGTGGCTCTTGGTGTAGTCTGGGGCTCTTGGTGTGATGTGGGGCTCTATGGTGGCTCTTGGTGTGGTGTGGGGGCTCTATGGTGGCTCTTGGTGTAGTGTGGGGCTCTAGGTGTAGTGTGTGGCTCTAGGGTGGCTCTTGGTGTAGTGTGTGGCTCTAGGGTGGCTCTTTGTGTGGTCTGGGGGCTCTAGGGTGGCTCTTGGTGTAGTGTGTGGCTCTATGGTGGCTCTTGGTGTGGTGTGGGGCTCTAGGGTGGCTCTTGGTGTAGTGTGGGGCTCTAGGGTGGCTCTTGGTGTAGTGTGTGGCTCTATGGTGGCTCTTGGTGTGGTGTGGGGCTCTAGGGTGGCTCTTGGTGTAGTGTGGGGGGCTCTAGGGTGGCTCTTGGTGTAGTGTGGGGCTCTAGGGTGGCTCTTGGTGTGGTGTGGGGCTCTATGGTGGCTCTTGGTGTGGTGTGGGGCTCTAGGGTGGCTCTTGGTGTAGTCTGGGGGGGCTCTAGGGTGGCTCTTGGTGTAGTGTGTGGCTCTAGGGTGGCTCTTTGTGTAGTCTGGGGGCTCTAGGGTGGCTCTTGGTGTAGTGTGTGGCTCTATGGTGGCTCTTGGTGTGGTGTGGGGCTCTAGGGTGGCTCTTGGTGTAGTGTGGGGCTCTAGGGTGGCTCTTGGTGTAGTGTGTGGCTCTTTGTGTAGTCTGGGGGCTCTAGGGTGGCTCTTGGTGTGGTGTGGGGCTCTATGGTGGCTCTTGGTGTGGGGCTCTAGGGTGGCTCTTGGTATAGTCTGGGGGGCTCTAGGGGTAGCCCCTTATATAGTCTGGAATAGCTGTATAACTTCTCGCGCACCAAAGTATTCTAAACATTCAAATCTGAATGACTGTACCATAGATAACGGTACTGTTTGTCGACAGGGTCAACGGGTGACGAGTAACGGGACGTTGGACGCCTTCCTGGTGGCGGGGACGCCGCAGCTGCTGGAACAACGGCGCCATGTCACCCTCAAGAGGAACCTGACGCTCCGTCATGACGACATAGAGTACTGGGGCGTCTACCTCCTCCAGGGCTCGACCTTTGCCCTCTCCTCCTGCTCCAGGTTAGTCTTCACGACAGTCTAACTTGGACCGTTGTCACCCAGTTAGTTGAAGCTGATTCTCGTTAGTCCCTGATGCGCATGGTAACGTTCATTTGTCATTATTTGTAAGATTTGTTTAGATAATTCTGTATAAAATGCATAGTTTGTATACGTTTTTATGGCATTAGGATCCAGCACCTTTAATAATTCTTTCATTTTTTGTTCTTATGTTTGAGGAATGAGAGTTTGAAATATTCACTGAGAAGATTTTTTGAAACACAAATTTGAAAATTGTTTGAAATTTTTTTGGCTTCGAACTGGAACGAGTCTAACGGAAGCATTCTTGCAGGTGGCCCGGCGGTGTGCTGCTGGTGGTGCGCGGCGAAGACAACCTCCGCAAGTGCTTCTACCGAGAACACCGTCTGGAGAACGAGCTGAACGGCGGAACATCACCAGTTCAAAATGTGTACAAGAGTCCGCCCGACGTAGAGGAGGAGGAGGAAGATGGCGGCGAAATATCAGAACAACGCCACTGGGAAGACGAGAATGTTGGCGGTGAAGTGTTTGATGATGATTATGAAGAGAGAACAAAAGACGGCCATAGTGATCTTTCACCACTCGCTCCTAATGATAAGATCAGGCTGCACAAATATGACCTGGTTGACAAAGTAGAAGCAATTACAAAAAGAAAGAACAGGAGGAATAAGAAGGACAAGAAGGAGAGACACAGTAAGGTTGAGGCTCGTCATGGCCGCTCCAGGAGGTCTCGGGGTAACGAGCGCCGCCCTCGAAGTGCTCCTCTCTTGCAGGACTCCTCCGTCAGGCACGAGGACCCGCTGACCAAACCATCAAGCAGCGCCATGGACCTCTTGCACAAGTTTAATGACACTGTGGATGTATTAACAGGCAACTCTTCATTTTCTAGCAGTGAAGAGTTCTTAGAGCAGTGCCGCGATGCCATCTTGAAGGTAGACCTCACTCCCTATATTGACTGGGAAAGCCGTATCAGCAAAATGGATGCCACCAACCCCGACTTCTGGAGATTTAATGTAAATTCTTCCGACTATTACTACTTCATATTTACATCCGACAACTCCATTGAGCTGAACCACTTGGGTTTCAATTTACAGTTGGACCGAGCAACCTACGACGTGAGCTCTCCTCTGGAAAGCTGCCGTAACTCTACGGAATGTGTGTTTTCTTTAGCATTCACTCAGACGGAGGCTGTGGTGGTGGAGGTTCCTGCAGAGGAGAACCTGCAGGAGCTTCACTCCTTTGAGGTCACCACCACCTGTCAGCCCCGCGTCCCCGTCTACATGGTGTTCATCCTACTCGTGCCCTTCATTATCTTGCTCTTCGCCTTCCAGTGAACTGTCCCGATGACAGCCATGGTAGTAAAATAATCATTGAGTTCTCGTCTATTACCAAAGGTGTGTACTCTCGGTGAGTAGTTAGTGACGATGAATAACTGTATGAAGCAAACTTCTCTACACGAAAGGTCACCTCTTAAAGACCAGTGAATAGCGTTAGAACAGCTTTCACCCGTGTGCGCGCGCGTGTGTACGTGCTCACGAACAATACAGAGGTGGTCAGCACACAGGACAAGCGTGGTCCTCATGGGTGACCAGAGTGGCGGGGCGGACACTGATAACCTTGCTGGTAGTGACCCGTCATCTCCTCCCATGGACCCAACGCTTATACTAGTCATTGCATCCCAAAAGACTAACATGTCGGCTAACATGAGTACTGCTGTACTCTTGTCATCAGTAAAACAGAGTAACTGTGGACAACTAAAACTCGTGCTTAACATGCACATGTGTAAATATTTAGTGTTCCTTGTCTACAAAGTCGTAGTGTACTCTTTCTGTGCGTAAATATACTGGAGAATATAACAGTGAGCCTGGTCTGGTGAGGCTGTGACGTGCTTGTGGGAGCATCATGTGTGTGGCGTCAACCAACTGGAGATGTCTACGGTTTTTGCAATGGCATTATTGAGCATAGTGTGTAAACATGCAGGTTTATTATAACTGTGATTATTCCTTAATCGTGTGAGGTGTCGGCCCACAGGTTTCAAGGAAACTTCATTTGCCAGGATAGGCTGACATAGGCTAAAATGTCATAGAATTGTAAGATGTTTAGATTACTCTCTTCTTTTTTTAAGAGGAGCAAAGTATATTAAAATATGAACATTTTTTTTATTTGATAATCAGGGGGTTTTGTTGGCAACAACACATTATCACGTCCCTTTGTTTTGGGGAATGTGTGAGGCCTTAAGGTACACAATTATAAGTTGTTTGTTTAGCTGCAGTTTTCTTTTAATTTGTATAATTTTTGTGCTCATTAAATGGAAACGAGAGTTGGTGACACTGGTGGGACATGGAAGCCTCTCTGCTCTGATGAGGGTTCCTTGTTTGGTGACACTGGTGGGACATGGAAGCCTCTCTGCTCTGATGAGGGTTCCTTGTTTGGTGACAAGTTTGGTAATACAAACACCACTTAACTGCCAACTGCAGAGTCAACAAGTCTAAAGTTGACAACAAAATTGATTTATAATCATTAATACTTTACAGTGTTGTTCAATGTCAGGCTTTAAACTGCATTTATGTTTTAATATAATGGATGAAGATTTTGTTAGCCTCCATATGACGAAAGTTATCTACCAATTCTAGAAAAAAAAATCTAGCATTTGATATGTTGCACAGTAACAGTTGACAGAGTATGGTAACCAGGGCCAGTATTCGTCAAGCATTGAGGCGTCCGCTCACGAAACCTGTACATTTTTACACAATCATGGCAGCTTTGGTTAAATTTATTACCCAGTTTAAGAGCTCTGAAGCACTACGAGGTTGTTCATAATAACCACCACCACTACCTTGTGTTGTGAAGTTTCCAAACTCGTACACAGTTTAATAAATGTAAACAAAGCCGCCATGTCTGAGGAAAGATGTACAGGGGCCAGATTCACGAAGCAGTTACGCAAGTACTTACGAACGTGTACATCTTTCCACAATCTTTGACGACTTTGGTTACAAAATGTGGTCTGGTCAACATACTTCAGCCACGTTATTGTGACTCATCGCCTGCACTTTGGTTACATTTATTAAAAAGTTTACAAGCATGAAAACTTCCAGATCATCTGTTATTGTTATAAACAGCCTCCTGTGCGTTTAAGCTCGTTAACTGTTTAATAATTGTAAAAAAAAAAAAAACCGTCAAAGACAGAGAAAAGATGTACAGGCTCGTAAGTGCTTGCGTAACTGCTTCGTGAATCTGGCCCCAGGTTTCGTAAGCGGGCCAAAATGCTTGATGAATACTGGCCCTGTATTGTGAACGCGGTAAAACTCACTTTTTCGTACAGGAAATATTACCATTTTGTGATGAGCAAGTCTTGAGCAAAATACATTCCATAATGTGAGTAAGTTGTGGAGGTGTGGAGCGTCTTCTGGTGGTTGTGTAGGGTCTTCCTGTATGTCTTCCTTCTTGCACGGTGCCTCAAAGCCAGTACAAATGTATGTATACCGTGTATGGATTTCATTGTGTTCTCAGTAAGTTATTTTGTACTTTGCTCACTTCTAAATAAAATAAAATAAAATCGCAGATTTAGTATTATTGAAGACCAATTGTGGCCACTTGGTACGACTTATTGAAATATTAAATGGGTGTTGATTACTGTCCGTGGCAAGATGCCATGCACTTTCTCACAAGATGAAGCCACCCAATGGGTGGCACGGGCATGAATAGCCCTTAATTCTCACAAGAGTGGAGACCAGCTATTTAGAGCCAGAGGTGAGGATCCTGTCGCACCGTCACCCTCAAGTTGTCTCCAACTACACCGTACAACCTTCCTTAAGGGCCTCCATCTCTTCTGACCTAGACAGGTACCTGCATGTACCCAATGGTCAACATCTTCAGTCACTTCCATGGGGAAAGGAAGCCATGGTCCTCAAGGGTCACCCTCTCGCTTTTGGTCCCAAATTTTAAACTTCAAGCATTATCAAGAGGAAACAGATGAGCGTCTCTGAAATTGGAAGATAATTTGAAGAAATGCTTGACAAATTCCGTGTTAATTACTCAGGGACAGTGACTACCCATTCCCCTAGTACAAATGACCCATTAATCATGCCATCCCCACCCCCCAATCAGCTGACAATTGTGGTAAATCGAATAACTAGTGTGTAATATAAGAAAACTACCCCCCAGGTTCCCTAACTGCTCATGATAAAGAATGACATGGTTGATGAAGCTCTAGCTCGTATACAAGCAGCCCGTCCTCATAAACAATGACCCAAAGTCCATTCCATGCACCCGCCAAACCCCAGCTGTTTATGAATGAAACACGGTTTACACACGACTCACAACTGATGACGTTCGAACACTTCCGGAACAAGTGCTTCACTGACGACTGTTGTTCGAACCACAACGCTGTAAATGCTTCACCCACGTACTACAAATAATCGCCAACAGAACCTAAACACACAACCTAACTAGTGCCTAAATATGCATAGTATGGCAATATGTAATAATATTAATTTATATTTGAGAAAAGTTCTGTTGTGAATGAACAGCATGTTAAAACTGACGAATGGGTCTTTGGTGTTGACCGCTGGATGGAATGGACTTGGTCTGAGGCCGGGTCGAATTATTAGGTTGATAGAACACTGTACTATAGTGTCACGTTTACGTCCAATATTCTCGATCAAGAAACCCTGGTTCGATCCCCAGGCTTGGCAGAAAAGATTGGGCAAGTTCCCTTTCAACTGATGTCACAGTTCACCTAGTAGTTATTAATAGGTGCCCGAGAGAGAGGTAACTGCTGTGGGTTGCATCCTGGGGAATGTCAGAAGTAATTATCAAAAGGCAGCAGCAAGCCGGGGAGACTATGTAACACCATCAGTGTCGCAGGATATTCAAAAGGCGCTAAATATATCTGAGGATTCCAATACGAGAACATAGGCGCATAAGGCGAGCGATATTAAAGGGGAGATGGTGACAGGTGTTAGTTGATGAGTCTTTGTTGTGATGAATGCCAACAAAGAGGTGGCACGGGGATGAATAGGCTGTACCACGGGGATGCTGTGGTTGTGGCGGCCTTATACTCCCGTTCACCTGACTGATGCTACACTCTGGTTACTTGTAAAACTGGTTGATAACTTACCTGTGCCAGTTAAATCCACTACGGGCTCGCCATAGCCCGTGATATTTGCAACTTTATGTTCAGAGTAGCTGGATCTAAAACAACAACAACAACAAACATCAACTTTCCTGGTATCTGGAGCCATTAGGGTTGTGGAGGTGACGGTTGGCGATGCTTCCCGCCCCGACACTCCGCGTTTCCTAATATAGACCAACTAACTCCCTTCGAAATCTGATCTTCCACTTTACATGCTTTTACCAAGTCTCATCTTAGGGAATGACTTAAGATGACATGTTTGCATCCTTACACTCTAAATAAGATTCACAATACCCTTCTGCACCGTAGCTCGCTGCCTCTAATATTCAAACGAACGGAAACTTTTCATACAGCTGTAGATTTATAATTGTTTCTACAAAATGTTTGTGCGTTACTTACCCAAGTCATAATAATAGTGTACTATGTAATTATTATAATTATATACCAAGTAATCAGTGTTTACATGCAGAAGCTTCGTCACTAATATCTACAAATGATTACACTTGTGGCTGGAGTGAAACATGTATTAGTCATAGAAAATACTTCCTGGATGAACGAACGCAACATTATTTTTGTAAAAGAGACTTAAGTTTCCCTACACCTAAGCCGACACGGGCTATGGGCCTCTCCTTACAAACACACACACCGTCAGAGATCATCCGTTGAACAATAACATAAACTCAAAAATAATAAGTCTACATTTACCTCTGTTTTAGTTTCCATGTCTGAAACTATGAAGGTGCTTGAAACTTACTTGCAAAACTAAGACTTCTATATTTATTTCTATATATCAGGCTTGTATATCTCGGGTAGCGTAGAAATATTAGGCTAGACAAAAATAACTTATTTTGCATACATTTATAGCAAAATATGATTATTATAACAAGAACATATCGCCCCTCCCCCCCCCCTTGCATCAAGAAGTTCAAACTCTCCCTGAAAGATGAAACCCGATCCTCAATTCTCAGCAAGTGTGTGCGTGTGGTCTTACTGCGTCTCTGTTTAGGGGAAGACTTTAAGACGAGCAAATTACAGCCTTGACCCTTTCTCGGCTTTCATACACATGTACTGATGTGTGTGCGCGCACGCGCGCGCGCGCACACACCGATAGGCTCGGTGCCCGATAGTGCCCAAGAGCCCGATAGGCTCAGGAATCTGTACACCTGTTGATTGACGGTTGAGAGGCGGGACCAAAGAGCCAGAGCTCAACCCCCGCAAACACAACTAGGTGAGTACAACTAGGTGAGTACACACATGCCGAAGAAATATAAGAAAATTCACTTTCGCAAACAGAGTGGTAGACGGTTGGAACAAGTTAGGGGAGAAGGTGGTGGAGGCCAAGACCGTCAGTAGTTTCAAAGCGTTATATGACAAAGAGTGCTGGGAAGACGGGACACCACGAGCATAGCTCTCATCCTGTAACTACACTTAGGTAATTACACTTAGGTAATTACACACACACGTGCACAACCCTCTAATTTGTACCCTTAAACACGTACACAATATGCAAACTAAAAGCATCATCACAGACCATGTACGATGACTGATCTCTCAATTCAGTCACACTGCTGAAGGTGACTATATTGAATACTTCATACCTTCATGACTACTACGAATTAGAGGTATTATCAGGCAACATCACCGTGACAAGGTTACTGAGGAAAGGAGGATAGAACAAATCAGTGAATCTGTAAGCTGGTACAACATGGTTGCAGCTGGCAACCCTAATCATTATGGACGAAGGAGGAGGAGGACGCGGGAGAGAATCAGTAATAGCAAGAATCCGTCTTGGATACAAATATCCATGGAGACTCGGAATGGAAACAACAATTGAACAGTGGAGTTGCAGAATCTGTGATGAGAGTGACGGACACCGCTTTGACCACTACCTACAAGAATGTGAATATCCGAGAAACATTAGAAAAGTGTGTAGAGTAATAAACCCCACATTGTTTCAGTTAGGAAAATGCCATTTGTCAAATATTGATACTGTTATTAAAAGTTTTCCCCATTTTGCACCCGCAAGATAACGTAAGATTTTAAGGATTGACAAATGTTAATCTTCTTGTTTGATAATCTGTTCATTTGAGACAATTAAGCAAGTTCCAGCTGTGTCTGGGTACAAGTGACAGGATGAACAACCCAACGGGTTTTCTTCCTATTGGGGAGTGTTGTACATGCTGCTATGGCGGTGTGTCCACTCACAGGATGAGTGACGCTGCCCAATACTGTCACTATGGCGGGGTGTCCACTCACAGGATGAGTGACGCTGCCCAATACTGTCACTATGGCGGTGTGTCCACTAACAGGATGAGTGGCGCTGCCCAATACTGTCACTATGGCGGTGTGTCCACTCACAAGATGAGTGGCGCTGCCCAATACTGTCACTATGGCGGTGTGTCCACTCACAAGATGAGTGGCGCTGCCCAATACTGTCACTATGGCGGTGTGTCCACTCACAGGATGAGTGGCGCTGCCCAATACTGTCACTATGGCGGTGTGTCCACTCACAGGATGAGTGGCGCTGCCCAATACTGTCACTATGGCGGTGTGTCCACTCACAGGATGAGTGACGCTGCCCAATAAACACGCCCATCGGGGCAAAATATATAAAAAAAAAAAAAAAAAAAAAAAAAAAGAGGAAGTGAGGGTAGTGCTATCATTGACCAGCTCGAGGGTTGCACTACTGAAAAGAATATACTGCAAGAATCGGTATATAACAGAACATCCCCCTTGCAAGTTGAACTGTTGACTATTCTTCAAACGCTCAACATAACTGAAAACACTGCAGCAAACAACTAAATTCTCTGACTCGCTCTCATTAATAGCTTAAAATTGCTTAATCAAATTGTAACGTGATTCTCTGAAGCCTAAATGTTGTGTCCCCTTCCCCACCCCGCTCACATAATGGTTAGGCTATTAGTCTGTTACCTCACTTGTTTGTGAATATGGCAACGCTTCAGTCAACCAACATTATAAGTTATATCATTATTGTTATTGTTGAAAATAATAATTATTACCCTTCCCTTCTGCTGGGTCATGAAGGAAGCCGACCTTATCAGTGATAATTTCATACTTCAGGTACGGTAAAAATGAGGATCTTAAACATAATACAGGGTACAAAACACAATCGAATCTGCCCATAGTAGGAAAGCAGCATGTAAAGGATTTGGGAATAATAATGTCCGACGATCTAACGTTTAGGGAGCATAACCAAGCAAATATCGCGTCAGCCAGGAAAATGATAGGATGGATTACGAGAACTTTCAAATCCAGGGATCCCATCACAATGGTTGTACTCTTCAAATCACTTGTGTTGTCCCGTATTGAGTACTGCTCAGTATTCACTTCCCCCCTTCAGAGCAGGAGAGATTGCTGAAATAGAGGGAATACAGAGAACATATACGGCACGCATAGACGAGATAAAGCACCTAAATTATTGGGATCGTCTCAAAGCTCTCCAAATGTACTCACTAGGAAGGAGACGAGAGAGATGCCAAATAATATACACCTGGAAAATACTGGAGGGCCAGGTACCAAATCTGCACAGCAAAATAACAACGTACTGGAGTGAACGATATGGAAGAAAATGCAGAATAGAACCAGTGAAGAGCAGAGGTGCCATAGGCACAATCAGAGAACACTGTATAAACATCAGAGGTCCGCGGTAGTTCAACGTCCTCCCAGCAAGCATAAGAAATATTGCCAGAACAACCGTGAACATCTTCAAGAGAAAACTAGATTATTTTTTAAAATAAATGCAGGACCAACCAGGCTGTGGTGGGTATGTGGGCCTGCGGGCAACTCCAAGCAACAGGCTGGTGGACCAATGAACAAATCCACAAGGGCCGTGACGAGGATTCGAACCTACGTCCGAGATTGATGCATTCATTTGATGCATCACGCATGATTTCTGTGTGTAATGAAGTCTGGTGGACCAAACTCTCACAAGTCAAGCCTGGCCTCGGGTGAAAGGGGACTGTGACGATCTCTGGAACCCGTAGGTGCGGGGCTCGGAAGTCCACCTCCTGGGGCTCGTGCGGCCCAGGCTCTGCTTCAGGAGGCTGGAGTCGTTCTTGCCCTTGATGGGGTGGTTCTTCTCCGGCCCCGACCACGGCGGTCTCCGGGTTTGGAGTCCATGTGCCTTCTTTTACCAACTTCGAGGTTAACTCCGGAACTGGAGACCCTAGAGCAATTCGTTGTTACCTTCAACCTCGTTCTGACAGTTCCTGCGACGGCGCTGGAACCAATCGTATTGGCGTTTGCCTTTCATTGGAGACTTTCGGCGCCGTGGAGAGGGGGGACCTGCCGCATGGGTGACAGCTTTTTCCCTGTATCAACCTACCCTGGCTTTGTGCCCTGGTGAGGCCACTCCAGACCAACAACCAGAGCGCAACTCCATAGTCTCCTGAGACTGGTGGATGCCTACTACTTCGTAGATGACAAGTCAGTAATTTGACTTAAACATCTGCTGCTACATAGTCTTCCCAGCTTTCCTCCTCATAATTACTCGTACAACGTACGAGTAATTATGTACGACTTACTCGTACGAGTTATGTAATTATTATGTAACCAACTGACATTATTTTTTCATGTTAAAATATCTCCTCCCCCCCACCCCTACCCCTCAATATGATCAAGGTTAAACGAGATATTTTCGTTACGTTAACTTAAGAAGTGAAGTGAAAAGAAGCATGTTATAACTTCGAACATGGTCGATATTAATTTTTAGCGACTTATGTCGTATTTTGTATCAGATTTTAATTTGATGGCAGTTCTTTCCTAATTCCCTAATCACTTGGACTGGACGGTAGAGCGACGGTCTCGCTTCATGCAGGTCAGCGTTCAATCCCCGACCGTGCAGGTGGTTGAGCACCATTCCATTCCCCCGTCCCATCCCAAATCCTTATCCTGACCAGTGCTATAAGAGTCGTAATGGCTTGGCGCTTTCCCCTGATAATTCCCTCCCTCTTTCCTAATTCCGTGTTATATTTGTAGGCTTCTGGTCCTGCAATGTTTGCCTTCACGGTACCCCCATATCACACACCTGTAGCCTAATGGCATGCCAAGTCGGTTCGCAATGGGTTCCTAGTTTTTTTTATGGGGGAAGGGACACATTTCCTTACATCTGATGCCTCTGTTCACCTAGCAGTAAATAGGTTCCGAAAGTTAGTCAACTATTGTGGGTTGACTAAAGGTCAGCAGTTGGCCTAGTGGGATCTTGATAAACCCAACAGATTTCCTGTCCCTGATAATGGGCAAGTATACCAAATCTTACACCTCTCCCTTTTCCCATATCTCAGGCCTGCATACAAGACACCTGGTTACGGGCTATTCATGTCCGTGCCACCTTTTATATGGCTTATCTTCATTAATCAAGACACCTGGGGTAAGACAGAGGAGCGTGGAAAATGGGATCCTGGGAACGAAGCAGCAGCACACAAGCCCTGGTGAAGGCAGAGGCAGTGTTGAAAACATTTTACCCTTCTCTAGGAAATATGACCACTACGTCATGTTGCCGAAAACTATATTTTGAAAAAAAAAAATAGGATTCAGTTTATGGCGCCTTTTCTCTACTTTTTGTGCCCATTTGCATGTTCTGATTACCCTGTCAAGCTTTGGATTACGTTTCCTGCATTGTTGTCATGACTGTGTTAGGGTGATAAGTTATATTGTATAGTTTTACTTGCTACGTTTTCAGTTATTCATGGGGTGTGTCTGTTTATATACTTTCTGGTGTTTGAAAATTCTTAATTCACATTTTTCCTTGCCATTATTTTCATTGTAACGAAATAAGTTAAATTTCCTACTTTCGGAGTAGTCAAACTAACCTTTGACTTGAAGCTAAAGAAGGTACTTCTTCAACTGTACATATCTCTGCTGCACCCAATTTGGATAACTGTATTCAAGCTTGGGGACCATCTTCAGAAGGACATATCTACTATGGAGAAAGTTAAACATAGACAAAAACCATCCCGGAACTAAGTCGAATCTTATACTAAGAACAGTGAAAGGGTCTCAGGATTAACACTCCACATCAGGCATGACAGGGCTGATCTCATCCAAAATTATAATACTGAATAATTTGGAGGATATTGATCCAAACTACTATAGGCTTCTATAGTACTACCTACTACTACTCGTATAGGCTTCCTATATGAGCCTTCTATGTTCATGGAGTTAGGCTAGGTCTTATGTTGCTAATAAAAAAGTTTCTGGTTTCTCCATATTCAATAACACACACGTGCCTAGCTAGTGGTTCATCCCGACATATTGGTACTTTCAGCCACATCGTTACTATCAGTAATCTACCTTTTGAGGCTTTGACAAGAGGTTTTTCACTTTAAATTACTACAGTATTTACTGTACAAGTTACAACTGTAATCAAGGAACGTTAAAAACATTCCCTAACTTAAGTAAATATGGTTACTAACCTGCTGCAGGAAACTGAGCAGCTCTCCAACGCAGGTCCGTCTCCAGTGACAGCCACAAGCCGTCTGACAATTGTTGTGGTAGACCTGACCTGCCTCTAGATAGTGTTGCCAGCTCCTTGTGTAATGACGTTCTTTACCAAGTACAAAAAGCAAAAACTAATCATTGGCAAGTATAAAAAAAAACCAGCTTAATACACAATGGAGCTTTAAATTTAAATTTAAATTAATATTTGCCTGAAGTCTGAAACTATAAAGAATGGTTATACGTGGCAGCGTCGCCTCAGTTAACTGCCACCTGACGACAAATTTAACTATCAATCTTCATCCTTCCAGGAGGTAAGAATAATTCAACTTGAACCGATCATCTGGGTTGGAGTAAACTGAACACAAGCATCCACATTGTCTATAAAGTGTGCAAATCGTCAAGATGAATGTGGTCATCATGATAGACATAAAAATATTTGGCCCACATAATAGTGGAATGAAAAGGCTGTTGCTGGAAGTGTGAGCACTCGATGCCAGGACGTCGCCTTGAACTTCTTGGAAGGTGCTGAAGTAACCATCAAAGTTTGAGCCACTCCAGATTTGCATCACCAAGTGAGAGGATACAAGTCTTAAAGCATGATCTAGGCCCACTACAGCCGGAGGTATGGAACCCAATCTCCCAACACAGTACGACTTTGGGGGACCTGGTCGCCCACCCGACAAGCCTGAAGAGTAATGTGGTCAGAACTAAACAAAAAACAAGTCTGTAGTAGACCTCGCTGCCCTACAACCTTAGGGAGTAACTGGAATAATATACGTATCTACCTGAGGGCCACTAATACTAGTGGCCTCGACGAGGACACGAAGCTAGCGGCTTGTAAGGGTCCCCCCCCCCCCCACAGTTGCCTTGATGATCTTTTCCAGCTGTATTTTAAAACCCAGCAAAGTTTTGGCGTTTACGGCTTCGGCGGGAAGGTGGTTCCACAGGTTTACAACCCTATGGGTGAAAAAACATCTCCTGCTTTCTGTCCTACATTGTGGCTTGTTGAGCTTTGAACCCGTTGCTCCTCGTTCGTGTTAGCTTTCTCGTATCAGGAACAGTTGAGGGCCACAGGGCTAACAATACTGCAGACAAGGCATCCCAGGCTGGATCTAATAGAAACCTTCAAAATGCTAAATAATTTGGACGATGTCGATCCGGACAATTTCTTCAAAAGGTCAGATGTAACACTAACAAGGAGCAACGGGTTCAAGCTCAACAAGCCACAATGTAGGACAGAAAGCAGGAGATGCTTTTTCACCTATAGGGTTGTAAACCTGTGGAATCACCTTCCCGCCGAAGCCGTAGATGCCAAAACTTTGCTGGGTTTTAAAATACAGCTGGAAAAGATCATCCGGGCAAATGGGAGTGGGGGGGGGGGACTCTGACAAGCTGCCAGCTTCCTGTCCTCGTCCAGGCCACTAGTATTTCTGGCCCCTCAGTTAAATAAGTCCAGTAAGATATCTGTCATGCTGTGACCCCTTGCAAAATCAAATTGGGGTGGGAGAAAAACTAGCATAATGTTCCAAGAATCATACGAGATTCACATTAATCATACACTAAGAGTTTGCAAGCAAGTACTGTACTGTAATTATTACCAAAAAAAAGGCACAAAACCATAGCATCATTAGTGTTGCAGTATATTCAAAAGGCGCTAAAATATCACTGAGAATGTTAATACGAGAGCAAAAGCATATAAGGCAAGCAATATCAAAGGTTTCGGATTTACTAAAGGATGCTATCTAGCGACAAATGACCTCAAGGGCCATTAGGAAAGCAAGACACATGAACGTTCTGGAAATCAGGATATTCTACAAGGATTCATCTTGGAAAATTGTGTGAGGCTAACCCCAAGCATCTGGCCTCCAACCTCAAAGACACAGACAAAGTTTATGCCAAATCTAATATCATCTACAAATGATGTACTCATCTTGGCCAACATATCATATTCTGGGTGTTGGAAACATTTAGTCTGGCTCCTATTCTTTGGCCAGAAGAGGGCCTTCTGGATTAGCAAAGCATGCCCTGCTCCACCCCTCCCACCTCCATGATTATTTAGCTTCAAGTGCAACAAAGAATGTTGAAAGGTGGACAAGTTAAATTTCATTGCCCACCTCACTCAAATCAATGTGCAAAATTGGATAGAACAAGCTTAAGCACTATCCTTAACTGCAAATATGTAATCAGAAGACTATTTATAATTCCACTTGAAGTACAGTAAATTCGGTGCACTCCAATTCAAGGCAAACAACACTTCGCAGAGAAATAAAAGTGACGACATTTCAGTCCATTGTAGACCCTTATTAAGTTGTGACATAGCAGGAGTAGGGAGAGTCAATACAAAGCAAATATAGTACCATATACTGTATATGGTACTGTAGTTAAAAACAGGTCATTAGTTAGATTATACATCTTTGATTTGTGTTAAGGTCAGTAAAATCTAAAATACCTTCAATTTTCTTTATTTGATTATATTTAAATATGTTTCATAAAAATGTAAGTTATACCAGTGTTGGTACCAAAGACATGAAAGCATTGCAAATGAATCACAGAATATGTTGGCAAATAATAAATTATAAAATACTAGTTGCTGCTTCTTTTGTCTGTCGCTGCAAGTACCAGGTATCTCTATATTACAGTTAAGTCATCTCGTGAGTCAGATGAGAGCAATTTGCCCTAGGGATCAACCCATTAAAAAATATAAATAAAAAACAGGCCCATGAGCCCAAGTCATACTGTTCTTGCATACTGACAGAGCTTCCAGTTACCAACTAAAATATACCCTAAGGGAAGATATCTTGCTAATATTGGTGGCTTACAAGATGCGACATTTATTACCAAGCTGTATAATATATAACTGCATCTTTCAGGCTCTGAGGAAAATATTATCTCTGTGATGGTCGGCCACATGTATTACAAAACTGTGGGGAAGAAGTTATTGAAACATGATATCTGCTCCATAGCTACATACCTGCCAAGCTGCTTAGGATTTGTTCCCAGAATTAAATAATATATGGAGATGCATAATTCACCGACTCATCTTTGCCCTCTGAATTTCCATATCATATTTATAATTCAACTTTAGTAATCATTTGCATATCTTTATAAACATATTACGGTATAACCCAACCCACACATATGAAATGAAAGGGACGATTTTTCAGTTCTGGACTTTTATCAAGTCGTGACATGCTAAGGATCCAGGATGGGCTGAAACATCATCATTTTGAATTCATATATGTAGGTTGGGTTACTTATTTCAGCCACATTATTGTGACTTATTCTCTGCTTATAAATGTATTGTTCACAATTGGGACCTTACAGGAAATTACTGTAATACTGTTACTTTAAAAATTGGGTCTGACATCTGGCAAAATGGGGTAATTAAAAATACTATATCTAGTGGTATTGATTAATAAAACCTCATAAAAATCTTAATAAAAATGTCTAAGTCAATATCCATACAAATGTCCTACACAGTTTTAGAACTTACCTGTACAAGGACTAAAAAGTCACACGGGATGCAAAATTTCATCCAAGGGTCTTTGTACGAGACTCTCCACACTATACTTGTCACGACAAATAATTCAAAGCATCTTGAAAGAATAAATGGTAGAGTGTAAATCCAATGACTTTTACCTTCAGGAATACATTTTATATTAACTCCCACTAAACACTTTTCAGATCTATTGTGAGGAGTGTTAAGCTGAGAAAACACTTGAATAATATAATACCCAACCCACACATGACAGAAAGGAAATCAACAACCTTTCGGTCCCTCTGAACCCTTATCAAGTTGACGTGATAAGCATCCAGGACAAACAAAATCATCTTCACTTTCCTTTCCACATGTGTGGGTTAGATGTCAAAATTTCTGTGATATTATTGTGACTTATTCTCTGCATTTGTATAGTGTATAACAATATTAATAATTGGAGACCTGAAAAACTGTTACAATTCAGCAATAAGTTACAATACTGTACATGTAAAACTAAAATGTTTACAACTTTAAGCGTGGGAGATTACTGTTCTCTGTTGATCATATACATAAAGTATCACTTAAAAAAAATGCATTAATATTCTCCTTGTAAATACCTTGGTCAACCTATACCCTAAAATTTAGTTTGATAAATAAATTAGTCATTAATACTTAAACAGTGGACCATGTATTATTCAACTGTCTATATTTAAGACCTTTGTAGCAAGAACACAGCTCATAAGCCTCCACTCTGCTAGAGCAGCACAGCCTACCTATTTTCCAATGTGGAAAGTTGTTACATTACAGCTGTTTTGTGGAACATTGTTACATTGCACCAATATTGTTGAATGTTGCTACATTACAGCCACTTTATAGAACATTGTTACATTGCAGCCACTTTGTAGAACATTGTTACATTGCAGCTACTTTATGGAACTATGCTACACTGCAGCTGCTTTGTGGAACTATGCTTTGTTGCAGCTGTTTTTCAGAATGTTGCTGCATTACAGCAGTATTGTGGAACATTGCTACATTGCAGGTGTTCGTGGAATGTTGCTACAAAGCAGCCGTTTTGTGAAACATTGCAGCAGCTTTGTGGAATGTTGCTACATTGCAGCTGCTTTGTGGAACATTGTTATAGTGCAGCTGCTTTGTGGAACATTGTTATAGTGCAGCTGTTTAAACAATCCCATGCTGCGTGTTACTTCTTCCATCAAATTAAAAACTCAATAAACAACCTATCTCAAACTGCATATCATAATTCATTACTATACTACTGACAAAAAATATAATAATGCCTTCCTCAAAACAATAATAAAAAAAAAATCATTAAACGTTTATATACACACTAAAGATGCTTTTCATAGCAGGGGATACATACTACCATCACACAGGTGCCGGTATCCTGCAGACTGCACTAAATAGTTCAACTGCCCAACCACACACAAAAAAAAAAAAAAAAAAAAAGAGGTAGGCTAATATAAAAAAAAAAATTATAACCTAACCCACACACACATGAAATTAAAGTAACATTTCGTTATGTCCTTGACTTGATAAGGGTCAGGGTTGGACCAAAATGGCATCACATTAATTTTGTGTGTGTGTGTGTTGGGTTATTTGTTTCAGCCACATTACTGTGACTTATTATCTGCAAATACAACTTGTCTGTCAGCCTTTGTTAAGGAAGGCAAGATAGGCCTGCTAAAAGCAACAAACCCGTGTTCATTATTGGGACACCTTATGGCTACCAGCTTCATAGGAGTTGGCAACCACTATGATTTTATCCAGGATATGCATTGCCTCATTCGCAAGACAACATCCCATTTAGGCTTTAGGTAAACTCACAATGTACGAACCTCAGAGTTCACAGATATGCATGCATGCGTGTGCGTGTGTGCGCGTGTGTGTGTGTGTGTGTGTGTGTGTAATTACCTAAGTGTAGTTACAGGATGATGAGCTACTCTTGTGGTGTCCCGTCTTCCCAGTACTCTTTGTCATGTAACGCTTTGAAGTTCATAGTATTGACGGTTTTAGCCTACACCACCTTCTCAACTAACTTGTTCCAACCATCTACCACTCTGCAAAACAAAATGTTCTAATATTTTTCTGTCTCTGTGTGTGTGCATGTATGTATGCATTGTGTGTGTGTGTGTGTGTGTCTCTGTACATGTGTGAGTGATACAGTTCGTGCATCAGCTATAAAGTGAGAGGATGAATGGAAATACAATCAAGTTCAAGGAGAAAGAGAGCAAAATTAAGAAAAAAAGGAGGGAGTAGGAAGAGCACACAAGAAACGATGGAGGCATGTTCCTTTAGTGCTAAAGTGTATATTTATCTACACAAGCACTGGAAGATATTCAGAATCAGTCAAGCAATCACACTAAATAATTTTATTTTCATGGTGAAGAGTTAATATAATTTTCTCAAACTTTTTCTGATGAACACAAACACACACACACACACACACAATGATTTATAGATGAATGAATTTGCAGTGTGAATTATTAAAATGGGCAGACAAATATACAAAGATCGCTATAAGAAATTGGCCTTCTTTAGTATAATAACCACAAAAAAACATTAATATTTACTCATTAAAGCAATTGAGTATAGATATTTCTCATACAAATAATATTACTTTAGTTCAATATTTCAACTCTTCTTATAGCAAAATACTTTAATTGCCCCTAATATTTTGTTTTGACCAATAGCAGGTTTTGAACTGACAGCTAGTTTTTTGTGGACATAATTACTTATCTTATTACCCTCTGTTACCACTAGATATTTCTTTCAACCAAGAGAGGTATGCCTGATTTCCCATGCCAACCCTACACTCTTCTCAGTACAAATAAAACAGTACTGTACAATATTCTTAAAAATACAAATTTTCACCATCTACTGATTCAAACAATATTATGAAGCTTTCTTAAAACTACAAGTTTCTTCTCTTCCACTCTGTGTACACCTTGTACAAACGAGCAAACAGTACAGTGTACAGTATTCACAATGAAATAACAATAGTGTAGTACAGTATGACATATCTATGAGAAAATCCTTTTTTGAAGCAAGGTGGTGGATTTGAACACACATCCCAAGTCTCGTCATGCATCTAGGATGACCCGAGATACGAGTTCAAGTGTGTTGCATTGCAGCAAAAAAAAATTCTCAAGGCAATATATATATACAGTACAACATTGTTATGTTATAATATAAACATGATCATAAAATGTACTTAAAAATTCTCATATTACCCTTACCTTTGTGTATATATTGTTTATTAGAGGCATTTACAGTGCGAGAATGTGTTGGTGGGTGAGCGGTGGAGGTTGGTAATATTGTGGTGGGTGAGGGGTGGAGGTTGGTAATATTGTGGTGGGTGAGGGGTGGAGGTTGGTAATATTGTGGTGGGTGAGGGGTGGAGGTTGGTAATATTGTGGTGGGTGAGGGGTGGAGGTTGGTAATATTGTGGTGGGTGAGGGGTGGAGGTTGGGAATATTGTGGTGGGTGAGGGGTGGAGGTTGGGAATGTGTTGGTGGGTGAGAGTTGGAGGTTGGGAATGTGTTGGTGGGTGAGAGTTGGAGGTTGGGAATGTGTTGGTGGGTGACGGGTGCAGGTGAGTAATGTGTTGTTGGATGAGGGGTGGAGGTTGGGAATGTGTTGTTGGATGAGGGGTGGAGGTTGGGAATGTGTAGGTGGGTGAGAGTTGGAGGTTGGGAATGTGTAGGTGGGTGAGGAGTGCAGGTGAGTAATGTGTTGGTGGGTGAGGGGTGGAGGAGATTGGTAATGTGTTGGTGGGTGAGGGGTACAGGTGGGTAATGTTATGGTGGATGAGAGGTGGAGGTTGGGAATGTGTTGGTGGGTGACGGGTGGAGGTAGGAAATGTGTGGTTGGTGATAGTACTGTAAGGGGAGAAGAGGGTCATGTGTGGATGCTTATAAGGGCCAGGTAGATGATATGGGAAGGTAGTGATCATTATAGAAAGGTGGCAGCAGATGATGTTTGGGCAGTGGTGGTAAAGAGTCCTTATATAGTTAAACACAAGACAAAGTTGGAGAATGTTCAGAGGTATGCCACCAGACTAGTCCTAGAACTATGAGATTCAAATTACAAAGAAAGGAAAGGATACAGGAATTAAAATTCACACTGCTGGATGACATAAGTTATGGAAAATGTGGATTGCCATGTTGGTAGACAAAATTCTCAAGCAACTGACAGGGCAGACAAAGATAGACTACTTAGCATGAGTGGAGCTTCAACATAGGGATGCAGGTGGAAACTCGTGCACCCAAATGAGCCAGACACATTAGAAAACAAATTCTGTGTCAGAGTAGTTAACTTATTAGTGAGGTGGTGGAGACCCCATATACTGTTTCAAATGTAGACATGATAGTGCCCAATATGCTCAAGAATCTGTACACCAGTTGATTAAAAATTGAGAGGAGGGGGACCAAAACACACACGAAAGTAATTAAAGAAGGCCCCAGCCGGGAAGGCTATGTAGCACCATCAAATGTGCTGGATAATCAGAGGGCGCTAAATATTACTGAGAAAGCCAATATGAGAACAGAAACGCATAAGGCAAACGATATCAAAAGTATCCGATTCACCAAGAATTCTATTGAGAGACATGTGACCGCAGGGAATGGTCCGAAAGCAAGACACACGCTCGTCCTGGAAGTTAGGACATTCAACAAGGATATGCACAACTGTAAGAGGGACAATCCAGTTAGGACAATAAGGAGCAGGGCAATGCTCCATTAAGTGTCTGTAAGTTAAGCACATATGGCCAATACGCAACCTTGCCAGAGCCATTTCCCACCGCCGGTTACGGTGGCAGGAAGAATACCTGTACCACAGGGACACACTACTCTTAAGAGTACACAGTTTGTTACCAGTAACAAAAGTCCAACAACCCTGCCATCGGCCAAGGATGGAGGAATGAATAACGATAAAAGTCGGAATGAGGAATACCTTTACGGGAGATGGGACAAGTGCGGATAGCGTCCTTAGCGGCAGCGTCCACACGCTCATTTAAAGAGACACCAATATGGCTGGGAACCCAGCAAAACTCAACTGTCTTAAATCTACTAGTGATAAGAAACAGCCAATGTTGAATCTCGCCTACCACCGGATGGACTGGATTAAAGGACTTCAGAGCCATGAGGGCACTGCGAGAGTCAACTTCAACCACAAAGGAGAATTGACAGCACTAAAACACACAAACTCTTCCTCTTCCAGAACAATTAGAAGAGTACAATAATCAGATATTGAGTTAGATAAAGTACAGTATTGTTAAGAATTAACCCAAAAGTTAAGCACATTAGCTACTGGGCCTGCTTCACAACTGTCCCATGTACTTTAAAAGCTATAGATTATAGGCTATAGTCACCTCTTCCTTCAAGTCGTTCCACATGTTCACTACTTTGAAGGAGTATATCTGTTTAAGAAGAAATGAAACTGAAGAAGGCCTATTGGCTCATATGTGTCCACCCAAACTCATTTGTATATCAGTATACTGTATGCCTAACCCACACTTGAAATAATCGAGTAATCCCACACCTATTATGTTACCCGGTAATTTGTTCCATAAATTACAACCCTGTCATTCCAGAATCTACATTCCTCAACCCCGTACCAACTGTTTTGCGTTCCACACCATATTGACATATTTAACACTCCCACCAGTATCCATTACATCTTTATACCCCTGACTCTTTTCTGCTTCTAGTTTCCACCTACATCCTTGTTGTATTTCTCACTTAGAGAAGTCCGTCCTTCTCCATTTGGTCATGTCTCAGTATCTTGTACAACATGGTCATGTCTCCTTTGGTTCTATGTCCCTTCAATGTTTGTAAGTTCAACTCCAGATGGCATGTATGTGAGATAATTTGGAGTGGATGTTTCTGGGGTGAGGGAGGGGGAATAAACAAAAATATTATTTATTAACTCTAGATATGGTGTGATCACATGATGATAGTCAAGAATGGTATTACAGTGTATAAGTTATCAATGAACATTTAAAAGATTGGTACTGTAGATTCCATTAAGTATAATGTGTACAGTATTAATTGAGAGGAGAGTTGGTTTATATTCAGTATACACATTTATTTCATCAATTAGCCAGTGGGCTGAAAATACAAATAGGTAATTTAAATACTAAAGAAAACCCATATAAATGTTTAAGCAGTTCTATAATGTGGACTCTGTGATACTAACCAAAGGTCAATATAGGCTCTTTTTCCGCAAGTACGAACAACTTGCAGCGTTGCACCTTCTGGGGTTAATGGGAGGAAAATTATATACTGAACTACAAGCCATGATTCAGGTGCATTACAAGTTACAATCTAATACTTTAAGCTGTTCTTACTACTGTATATAATAATTGGCTATGGTGCAAAGCTTCTTAGTGTTGCAAATGCAATAAGACATTAACAGGAGCATTCCTAGAGATGTTTCCTTACAGCAGATGCTTCTGTTCACCTAGTAGTAAATAGAGATTTGGGAGTTAGGCAACTGCTGTGGGCTGTATCCTCAGGAAAGTCAGTTGTTAGCCTAGGGAAGACCATACAGATGATGCCTCTGTTCACTTAGCAGTAAATAGGTACCCAGGAGCTAGGCAACTGTTGTGGGTTGCATTTTGGAGGTCAGTTGTTGACCTAGGGGGAAACTGTGAAAAGCTTCCTGTCCCTGGTACTGGGAAAGTATATAGTGATCAGGACGAGTGATGTCTGGGTAACTAAATACATGAAAGACGTTTTTGTTGGGCACTGACAGCAGGCTGTCTTTACCTCCACATACACACACACATTAAACACACCTGTCATAGCTATTACATACAACAAACAAGTTTATAAGTCTAAATTAAATGTACTTTCTGAAACAAGCTGCTCATACCCTGAATGCCCTCTAGTAGTGTTTGTAAGTAAGTAATTATCAAAAGTAAGCACCAAGCCGGAAAGGCTATGAAGCACCACTAAATGTGCGGAATAATCATATGGCGCTAAATATCACTAAGAATGCCAATATGAGAACAGAAATGCATAAGGCAAGAAAGTAAGGAATTATCAAAAGAAGGCACCAAGCCGGGAAGACTATGTAGCACCATCAAATGTGTGGAATATTAAGAAGCCACTAAATATCACCAAGGATGCCAATAAAAGAACAGAAACGCATAAGGCGAACGACATCAAAAGTATCCGATTCACCAAGAATTCTATCGAGGGACAAGTGACCGCAAGGGACAGTCGGAAAGCAAGACACATTCATCCTGGAAGTCCGGACATTCAACAAGGATATGCACGACAGTAAGAGAGAGAGAGAATGCAGTTTGGACAATAAGGAGCAGGGTGGTGCTCCATTAAGTGCCCATGAGTAAAAGAGTATGGCCAATGCATAACCTATATATATATATATATATATATATATATATATATATATATATATATATATATATATATATACCTAACCAAACCTGTTTTCCACCGCCGGTTACGGTGGTAGGAGGAAGGCCATAGACACACACTACTCTTAAGAGCACACAGTTTGTTACCAGTAACAGAAGACCAATGATCCTGCCAATGGGCAAGGATGGAGGAATGAATAACTGGGTAGAAGTCAGAATAAGGAACATCTTTACGGGAGACGAGACAAGTGCGGATAGCTTCCTTAGCAGCACCATCCGCACGCTCATTTAAGGACCACACCAATATGGCTAGGAACCCAACAAAACTCCACTGTCTTAAATCTACTGGAGATAAGAAATAGCCATTGTTGATTCTCGAGTGGGTCGAGTGAACGTATCAACCTGGAGGACAGAATGGCCTTGGTCTTCAAGGATATGTTTAGTATCTTCATGGCAGTCTTTCAGGTCCCTAAAACCAGCTGCAACATGGTGCGGGAGGATAACAGTGCCAATACTGGCATTTAACTGGGCATTTTTGGAGACCCTAACAGGGGTCTCCCCAATGCTGGACAATGCGGCTAAGTGGGCAGTTGCTTCCTGAGGAGGAGCAGCAACGACCCGTGTACCAAATGGGTGGGGTTAAAAGAAACAGAGGTATCCACCGAATCAATGAGGTGTTTATGGAGGCAGAAATCATCAAGACATGTAGAATCCAAATGGTTGAGATCAAAGTATTTAGTCCATGTAGCAGGACCAAACAAGGCACGGAACGTATTAATACTGGAAGGAATAGTGCGAGTGCATCTGTGGGGGAAGGGGGGGGGGGGGCGCCAAGGGATCAAAGGAGAAGCTTGGTCTGGGTTCAATGTAGTGGGAGCTACAGAGCTCAGTCTTCCAACTCAGTCCAACTTGGGGAACCTGGTCGCCCACCCCATGAGCCTGGGAAGTTATAAGAGGATCATTCAGCGGCACAGAAACGAGTAGGTAAGAATGTCATTCACGAGTAAGCCCCCATACCCACCATGGAGCCTCAATTAGAGGTTAGGACACCACAAGATGGGGTTTTCCCCAGGGGTGCATTGTGAGTATATGCCCCACAATCACCACCTTAAAAACAGTCAGTCCATCGAGATCGGGTTCAGAAACGAAGGCGAGGATTGACAATAAAAGTGTCCCCTCGCTCAAAATGTCGGGTACCACAGTTCAACAGGTGAGTGCGCGCGCCTCCCAAACAACAGGGCATCAAAATAGATGATGTCTGAAAGAATACTCATGAATGGCAAAAAGTTGATGGGAAATAACAACTAGAAAGATGAAGGAGGGGGGGGGGGCAATAAAATATAAAGAATAGGTGACGTGAAAATGAAATAAAAGGAATTCAATAGTAGTGAAGACGGCAGCAGGAGCATAAGGCTTCAAAAGAACAGAGGACTGTCCCATGGAGCATTACACCCTGGCAGCCACCCACCAAGCCCCCTCACCACGACAACTGGCTGGAAAGGAAGGGGTACTTAATGAAAGCTAGATAAAATAAAAGAACAAACACTGGCGAAAATAATGTTATCCCTGCAGCCCCTATGATCAGTAAACAAAGTAATTATCAAAAGGATCAGTAAACAACTTATTATATTTCCAACCCTCCCTGTCTACCACCTTTAGCTTCTAAAGTCACATAGTATTAGTGTATATTCTAATTTTGTTCAATGTTATTAGTGTACACATTGTATTCAATGTTATTTAATAAGATAAACTAGACTAAAGATTACAATAAAATCAAAAGAATATGATATATCCATGATAAAACATTGAGGCTGAACAGTGTGGGTTTGGTCCCAATGTATTGCCTCCATATCTTCTCTTAGACTAAGAAGTTTATTTCTGCTTAATGTGTGTGTGCAAAGGAAGAATTGACAAACACTGCATTATTTTTAATTACAGTACTTATTCATGCTGAGGCAAATATATACATAAAATAAGCCATACGCCATAATGAACATCTGCTGAGGTCTTATAACTTAAACTTTTACAAACCTGGAAAATGTGCCAATGTATTTGTTGGCAATGTGAGCAATTTTTACTACAGCCCTTGAGATAATTAATGTCAAACTGAAGCATAAATTCATGTAACCATCCTGACCAGTAGTCATAATGTTTCTCTTTAAAATTCCTGTTTGCACTATTTTAAGGAAAAAAACACATGAATGCTTTGCAAGTAGACACTGTTAACTTATCTTATATCAAAGTAAAAAAACTGATAATTCCAGTAAGATGCTCCGAGTCACACCACCACCAACTCAACATGTAAAAAATGACAAACTACAGGTACAGCCTTTCCATGTTAGCTGACAAACTACAAGTACCACCCCCTCCCTTGTTGCCTGACAAATCAGAAATACATCTGGAGTGGGTTATATGAGCTCTTGCATAGGATAAGCCCAGCCTGAGGCCAAGCTTGACTTGTGCAGCCCTACCTTGTAACACAATAATATTTAGTGTGTGTGGTGTCTAATCTCGTGACTTAATGGGATTTCCTTAGTCTTTCCATGAAAGGGTTTCTTGGCCAAGGGTAACATCACAGTTTATACAAAGGCTGTACAGTGGCACAGAACCTGCATCCCTGAACTCTCCGAAGGTTTGATCACTTTCTATGGCTTCAATATTCTTTGGTATATCACGTTCTTGAGATTCCATTGTGTATCGGTCTGCTTATTAAATCTCAAATACATTCTCATTATTACAGTATCACAATCACATTGCTCTTGCATCCCCATTTGCTGTCTATGGCAATTCTCATTTACTTACTTTCCTTACACTCTTATTTAGAATTACTTTGGAACATTGTTTTCTACCCTTGATACATTATAAATGAATGTGGAAGTGTGTTTTGGTGTATTTTATGCATTTGGACAACACTGAATGGAATTTATCAAATCTGGCATGATGGCATTGGGCCTCCAAGAGGCAAAGGCTATAAGCAGTTATGCTGACCAAACCACACACTAGAAAGTGAAGAGACGACGACGTTTTGGTTCGTCCTGGACCATTCTCAAGTCGATTGTGAGAATTGACTTGAGAATGGTCCAGGATGGACCGAAACGTCGTCGTCCCTTCACTTTCTAGTGTGTGGTTTGGTCAACATATTTCAGCCAAGTTATTGTGACTCCTCGTCTGCATATAAGAAGTTATGTCATGGTACTGAAGAGCAGCTGCAGTCTCTCAAGACTCAGAATTTAGTATCTGAAGGCACCCAGGAGGGTCAACAATACTTATGATGATTATGGACAGCAAGGAGCACATGTGTAGAATGAGAATAATCAATAAGGCATATAAAATGAAATGTATGTATCATAGTGAGATAATTATACCCCAGATTAAAAACTTTAAAGAGGAAATTGTGTAATGAAGACTGTGTTTAGTGAACATGATCTTTAGTGCGTGTGATCTCAATTGTGTACAGTTAGGATCTTCTCTCACACATGTATACTTTAGGTGAAAATTGCTGCAGAGGTTAAGACTGAATGTACTGTAGTGAAGGTTGTGTTGTAGAGATTCTGCAAGTATGCATGTCAATCCCATTGGCTCAGCTAGTTACACTTAAATGATTATAGATAAGCGTACTTACAGGATAAGAAATATGCTTGTGGTGTCGTGCCTTCCAAATAATCTTTATCATATGACTCTTTGAAACCACTGATGGTTTTGGCATGCACCACTTTTTTAACATAATTGTTACAATTGTCTACAACTCTGTTTATAAAAAAAAAAAGAAAAAAAAGAAAAAAAGAAAAGGATCGTTTATAAATTTTTTCGGCACATTTGCATGATATAAATGCATACAGCTACAGTATATATAATACACTTTATGTTGTACCTAATAGTCAAAGTTGCATAACAAGTCAAATTTCTTTCAATATGTATTGAGCTTTTTAAAAATGGTAATTCTTCGATTAATAGAAATAACCAGTTTAACCCTTAGACCGCACAAAACATACATACATGATTTGACAAAATAATTTAACATAAGCTTTTAAAATTTGCAAAAACGCCTTCCATTTTTTTTTTGCATAATTATCTAGGCAAATGTTCCAACTCTGTCTAAATGATCACAGCATAACTTGAAAAACAAGAGAATCAAAATTAATTTTAAAATTGAATATTCAAAACTACAGATATTCAATTCAGAATAAAAAATATGAACTATCACCAATTGTTCATTTAATATAATTATTCATTCAGAATAGCATATGATCATTTTCATCAAATTAGAATATAGGTTTGCAGTACAGTTTACTGTAAAAAAAAAAAAATCATTAATAGGGCATTTGAAATATGCGGCAAATTTAGACCAACAAAATTATAACTCCAAATGTATAAATTTTACGAAAAATCTAGTCTGAAGAGATTTTAGAACAGAAAGCCGAGCACACAACATGTCAAAATAGTGAGAATCGGTCAAAAACTTTAATTTTAGAAGCCTCTCAAAGTTAAAATTCTAGTTTCAGAGATAATTGAAGTTCAAGTTATCAACAATGAATAAAGGTAGTTTTAATACGTTAATTTAATTGTATGTTTTAACAAACATTGTTTGGCATTCATACTCGAATATGTGAAAGTTGTAGGTCAATATGTGTTGAAATGAAGTCAAGAAAAATAATCCCCAAAAAAACAAAATATAGGGATAATTATAATAATTTAGGGGATATATTTAGGATACACTTTATACAAGTGAAAAAGCCCTAATGTGGTCCCTAATTATCAAAACAACCTAAAGAGACAAAGAAAATTGTTTAAAATCAGAAAAAAATCAGCCAAAAAAATTAAATGTTCCAAGTTTAGCGAGTTGTGACCGATTTATTTGTTGACCAATTTCATTCTATCTTTACATAGTTAGGGAAACATGTGCATCCTCCAGGATGTAAAGGTTACAACAAAATCAGATTATAAACAAAGGAAAAACTAAAATCTTAAGAAAAAAAAATATATATATTTTGGGACACTGATGAAAGTAACATATATTAACATTGGACAATGTATTTATATGATATATAACAAAATAGAGCATATTAACATATTTATTTATTATTATTTGTGTTGTTATGTATTACTCAGCACTGATACAAAGGCACCAACTGCATATCCACTTTGTGGACACTTCTTACTACTACTATTCTTCTTCTTTGAGGCATAGGACAGGTGCTTGCATCTCTTTATTACTCCATAATCCTTCAGTTCCAGTTAATAGGAGCTTTTCTCCTTATCAACAAAACGTTTATATTTAAAAAAAAATTGTCTAAAATCAATTTCTGAAAATATTTAGATAAAAGTTTCATGACACTGAAGCCAATAAGTTGGGGATTTGTTTAACATTTTTAAGTTATTTTTACATAATTCGAATTGTTTTCGCTACCAGGCCCCCAATATGTGCGGTCTAAGGGTTAATGAACACCTAAATACAGCATGCCTATTATTCTAAAGCTTAACCTAAAGTATGCAAAATTAGACCTAAGTAATCAATATACAAGTAATCTGTTTATTCCATTAAAAACTTATTATTTTTGCAGAAATGTATTTAACAACGATCACTGGATGTTAGGCAAAACAAACCATACCTACTAGATCTTTTAGACAGGCCATCCTGCAAGAGCAGGACTGTTTGAATCCCATCATTAATGGAGGATTTGAAGGCTAAACAATTTTTCATTCAATTAATCCAAGTGACTTTGTGCAATGGTTCGCACACACACACACACACATACACACAAATGGACTGTGCGCATAAATCTGCCTTGCTTTCAATTACCAAAGATTTAGCTATGTAAGGGAAGTTTGCTTGTTGAATTGGAGGATCAAGTCCTTGTGTTAGTGGTGTTCGTTCACTCACTCATTCGCACGCACATGCACACACACACACACGCACAAACACACACTGTGTGTGTCAGAAAGAGAGAAAGACCTGGGGGTTGATATTACACCAGACCTGTTCCCTGAAGCTCATATCAAGAGGATAACATCAGCGGCATATGCCAGGTTGGCTAACATAAGAACTGCCTTTAGAAACTTGTGTAAGGAATCTTTCAGAACATTATATACCACATATGTCAGACCAATCCTGGAGTATGCAGCTCCAGCATGAAGTCCATATCTAGTCAAGCATAAGACTAAACTGGAAAAGGTTCAAAGGTTTGCCACCAGACTAGTACCCGAGCTGAGAGGTATGAGCTACGAGGAGAGACTACGGGAAATAAACCTCACTTCATTGGAAGACAGAAGAGTTAGGGGGGACATGATCACCACATTCAAGATTCTCAAGGGAATCGATAGGGTAGATAAAGACAGGCTATTTAACACAAGGGGCACATGCACTAGGGGGGGACAGGTGGAAACTGAATGCCCAAATGAGATATTAGAAAGAACTTTTTAGTGTCAGAGTGGTTGACAAATGGAATGCATTAGGAAGTGATGTGGTGGAGGCTGACTCCATACACAGTTTCAAGTGTAGATATGATAGAGCCCAATAGGTTCAGGAACCTGTACACCTGTTGATTGACGGTTGAGAGGCGGGACCAAAGAGCCTTCGCTCAACCCCCGCAAGCACAATTAGGTGAGCACACACACACGTACACACACACGTACACACACACACACACACACACACACGTACACACACACACACACACGTACACACACACACACACATGATAGGGGGCTGGTGGTTGAGTGGACAGCGCTCTAGACTCATGGACCTAGGGACTGAGGTTAGATCCCCGCAGCCAAAGGAAACAGATGGGCAGAGTTTCCTTCACCCTGATGCTCCTGTTACCTAGCAGTAAATAGGTACTTGGGAGTTAGACAGCTGCTACACTCACAAGATGAGTGGCGCTGCCCAATAAACTCGCCCTTCGGGGCAAAATTTAAAATTTAAAAAATGCTTCTTCCTGGGGACGTGTGTGGTGGGGGGAGGAGGAGGGGAAAAATTAGTTAGTAGTTAATAACAGTTGATTGGTTGACAGTTGAGAGGTGGGCCGAAAGAGCAGAGCTCAACCCCTGCAAGCACAACTAGGTGAAAACACACACAACAAATTATGCCTCCATGCACACAAGAACAAACTAGTGCACTCACACAAGCACACACACACACACACACACACACACACACACACACACACACACACACACACACACACACACACACACACACACATACCCACTTGAAAATGTAAGGAGGTAATCAGTAATGAACACTTGTTAATGCTACTCTAGCCAAGTGAGATTACACTCCATAAATCTGTGTCTACTCTACATATACTTCAGTTTATACATAAAAGTGAAATCCACTAGTACAGTTGGCTAGGCTTTAATCTTCTGGCCTGTGTCAAAGAAAACAAAATTCTGACTCCAAAAAACGCAGCACTCTACATATTCGTGAATTGGGACACATTACCCTATCCAACTGTACCTATGAACTTGACCACCGTCAGCAAATACATAAGAACACTTAGTAATTTGTTTACATCGTCAGCTAGTAAGTCTGCCATTATTTGTTGAAACGTATTTATTTTCTAAATGATTCACACACTAACCGACACGAAGTACAAATATCACAAAATTAACGTTACCAATAATTACATAATAAACATGGTCAGAATCTCTCTTTATTAGGCTTTGTTGGCAATCATATTAAAAACAGTTACAGATGTTGAAAATAATTCCACATTATCAATAAAAATGTGTAGTGTCTACGATAAAGTACAGTCTTTGTATTCAGCTTCAGACATGTCATCTTAAATAACTTTCAAATTTCACACGTTTCCCTTGATAAATCACATTATAAAAATTATATAATCGGCCAATGAAAAAAAAGTGTGAAATTCGTCAAGTATATCAAAATAACATAAAATAATAGATAAAACACATGCCCCAGGAACAGATCAATGGACATAAGCACCCATAACACACAATTATAGGCTGAGTAAATCCATTTTTCAAAATATTTTGGCTCAGACAACTGCCCATTGCTGGCCTTCGAAAACACGGTAAATTACAAGACTAGCATTCATATAAAATAGCAACAAATGTGACAATTGTATGCTTACACCAACGAGCTTCACATAAGGTGGAGATATAACAACGCCACAGCTTTAAAAATCATTGGCCACCAACCGAGGCTACAAAAGCACCCACCATAAAATTATTAAATTTTCATGTTTTCCACCTTCAAATATAATCATACTTTCTGTTTTGATTAGAATTAACACATCAAAGTCATTTTGCATGCAAAAAGCTACCTATTTAAACTGTTTACATAATGTACAAAATTTTCAAAGCTGGATCTTGCTTGTCCCTACACATGGTATAGCTAGGAGATAGAGTGCTACAGGCCAGCACCAGCAACAGTTGGGAAGATCACAAGCACTCCAACTTTCACTCACTTTTTACATGGAATATATATACCACTCTCTCACATACTGGCATAGAACACTTCAGTGGAATAGTTTAAGTTAGGTTCCTGTTACTTTGTGAGCAGGCGGTTATAAAACGACCGAACTTCCATTTCAGATCACTAAATATTCAACATATAATATCTGTAGTGAAATACTGATGAAAAAAATATATAATAATTTTCACCAAACATGTACCATTTAAATGCAGGAGTATTGTCATTTGCACACAGACTGAGAATCAATACTCTCTTGTATGTAATTACGTAAGAGTAACTCCTTTTGTGTGCAACGATGCGTACACTTCTTTCCTCAAAGAATATGAGAAATAAAAGGCTATAAACATAAAAATGTCATGGTAACACTAGCACAATATTTCAGCTTGTTTCTTAATAATGAACATACAAAAAGTAAGCTAACGCTGTATTGTATTGGTAACGTCCCTTACAGTGTTCTCTATTTCCAAGAACAGTTTTTCATTGTGTTCAATTGAGCGTCCTCCAGCTGAGCGTAGCTGTCTGGTCTGTAGCTCCAGGCGAGTCAACAGTTCTCGCATATGGAACCGAGTTTGTGGTGGAATGTTATCCATATAATCTCCACATGCACGGTGGAAGGCCGACACTTTCTGTGCCGCTTGAATGCACGCAGCAACAGTCGAGGTGGAACTCTCTGATCGCAGGTTTGCTATGGAAGTCTCCACCAAATGACCATGTTCCATTAAACCAGCCTTCTCAGCACTGCTATTTGATGAACCACTCACACTGTCACTGGGAGCAGTGCCACCTGATGATGTCATACTCTGAGGAGGATTGCCAGCATGATTAACTTCCTTTAACAGCCTAATGTCTTTTATATCAGTATCTTTACCATCTTTCTTCACAGAAAGAACTGGAACTGAAGGTGGCCTAATAATTGATGGGGTAGCATATATGCCTGCTGGTTTAGGAGGCGGTGGTTTTACTCCAGCAGGAGGTGGGGGTAACTTAAAAGTCTTCACCATTGGTTTAACTGGAACTGAAGGTTTCCCATCAACAATCTTGACATCAGCTTCACCACCGCTGGTAGGAGGCCACATCCTTCTTTCTAATTTACCAACTTTTCCTTCATCTTCTGGAGTCTTGTTTGCAGGTTGAGTCTCGGTGTTTGCGTCCTTCTCGCTCTTGGTTAACTTTGGCAATTCTGGCCGCTTATATATACATGGAGCATACTTGGGACTAGTTTGGTTAGGATCAGACTTTGCTAGTTTGTCAGAATCCTGCTTTTCCCACAACTTCTTTAAACTACTTATGCTACTTGAGCTAAAACGTTTGGCCTCCTCATCTTCGCTCACTTTTAAAGAATCACTTTGAACACTGTCCCTCTTTTCACCTTGCAAACTGTCCCTCTTTTCACTTTGAATACTTATTATACTTTCACTCATAACATCGCTCTTAATTCCAGAGTCACAGCTCCATTCATTCTTACCACTGCTGTCACTCTTTTTAATCACTTCACTTAACACTTGTATACCATTTTCTTGTTGCTCCCCAGGGGAACTATCCTCCTCAGGTGACTTTGCTGCTGACTCGCCATCTTTCACCACACTGGTCTTTCTCAGCTGTGCTCGAAAATCCATCAAAGTACTATGAGGATCAATTTCTGTATTACAACAATCTTCCACACTTTTTGCTGTGTCTGTTTTCCTAAGTTGAGCTTTGAAATTAATTTTCCTCTGATCTTTCTCCGAACTATTTCTTTCAAATGGACTTTTCACTTTTTTTAAACTAGCTTTGAACCCTAATTGATTACCAGTCTCTCTTACATTAATATTTTCTGACTCACATTTAATAGAATGTTCATTATTAACTGTATTACCATTATCCAAATGAGGACTCTCACTCATTTTATTATTTTTATGACGTAAACTTTCAAACAACTCAGAGACTAGCTGCAGTGCAGGATTCTTTTGGCTACCAGGTGAAGTTTCCTCAGTAGCAACAGGATCTGGACTATGCTCTTTCTTATCATCAACCTCTTTTAATTCGGCCACTAACTTCAGTTCAAGACTTTCTTTAACTTCGTGATTGATCCCTAGTCCTAGTACTACTACCTTTGGTTCTTCTGATGAGAGCTCTTCTATGCTGCCATCACGAGAGACAAGTGAAGCAGCATCAACTGATGGAGGGCTTCCATCTACTGCAGCTGGAGAGGATGGAGTTTGTCCTCCATCTCCAATGGGGGAAGATGGAGTTTGCAAACCTTCTGTTTCAGCTGATGATGAGCCAGGACTCTTGGCAGGAACAGAGCTGGCCTTTACTTTAATTTTTGTATTGCCAAGACCAGGGCGCGGAGAAAGGTTTTCATTAGACTTGAAGCTCTCACAGGAATCAGATGACTGATCCCTGTGTCTCAAGTTCACTCCAAACCTTGATGCTGGACTACCTTCACTTGTATCCCCATCAATACTTGTATCAAGGCTTGGCTTGGCTCGCACGGGAGGCTTATCTGCATCTGTATCTCGTAGTCTTCGCCGAGTAATGCTTAAAGTTGTTCGTTCTGCTTGAGGAGACTCGGAACCTTCTGCTGCAACCTGTTGATTTTCTGATGATTGAGCTGATAACTTTTGTGGACTTACATTAGAGTAATCTGTCTTCCGCCTTGCTCTTGGTGATGGAATTGGCTTTTGTACCAAGCGTCGATGAGACTCGGGAGAGGATGTTCCTAACCAACGATCTGATCCTGGCGGAGGAGGAAAGTCAAGTGATGCACACTGAGTGTCTTCCATGAAGTCATCAGGCGGAGGAGGCAGATCTACAGGAGGAGGTGGAAATTCTAAATCAGCTAAGCTAGGTTCTTTAGTGCGTTTGTCTGTTCGGAGAGGTGGGAGACGAGGACTTAACCGTGATATCAAGGGTGACTGAGGTGGAAATCCACTTTGGGTCGAGTTACTACGAATCATGGAAGCTGAATTCTTATCTGGAGTATCTTTGTTTTCCTCCTGATCCCCTTGGTCATCCTGTTGAACATGTTCTTGCTGTTCTTCTTGTTGTTCTGATGATTGAATATGGTCATCAGAAGGAGGCACACCTTGGGAAAGACCACTCTGGCGGAGAGATTCTAGGTAAGCTCCAATTCTTGCACCTTTCGGCAAAGTGCCATATCGGTTTATGGCCCTCTTTACATTGTGAACTTCTAATGCGGCAACAGTGAGGTGTTTTCCCCCACCAATACCACTCTGACTGTCAGCCTTTTCCATTCTACCACGTCGTAATCTCTCACCGCTAATCTTAGGGTCTCGAAGTCCAACGGACGATTTTTGTCTGAAATTAAAAAACAAAACAAAAAACTAAGTATGACAAAAAAATATTATTTTCTGCAAGTAATGTATGCAGAGTGACAAAAAAATATTATTTTCTGCAGGTAATGTATGCAGAGTCGTCAACCTTCAGATGATGCATTTTAAGACATATAGGATCAATACAAAATGAAATGAAAGCCAACCAACTGCTTCCACTTTTTGGAAGGCTATACTGTAATATAAAATTAGTCATTTTAAAAAGTAAATTACATATACAAATATAAATAATCCATCCCACACCTATAAATTAAAAGGAAAGCAATGACATTTCAGTCTGCCCTCAACTTGATAAAAAGTTCAGAACGGCCAGAAACGTTGTCGCTTTCCTTTCACGTGTGTGCGCGTTTGGTTGTCTTTAGCCATGTGATTTTGAATTTTTTTCTGCATACACAAATGTACACTAAACAATTAGCATGTGATGACAAGAGAGAGAATCCTTATCACCATAGTTGTTTATCTGTCGTTAAGTAATTATTTATGAAAAGGAATAAAATTTTGGTTTAAGAATGATCAGTACTGTTTAAACTTTATCTTTGAAATTTAACCCCTAAACTTGATATAGCTAACTGCTTGCACGAGAGTACTCAAGAAAGGCATTCTTCAACACTTATCTCAGTGGATGTCATAAAAAAACACTTTTATTTGTTACCACTGAAGAGTCCTGCCACATGCACAATACTTCATTTTAATATGTGAGTACTGACAAGACAAATATCAATCACTAAAAAACTAAAAGTTTATTCTGTAAGACTGAGAAAAGTTATAACGCAAGGAGACTTTAGGGTGACACAGGATGCTGCAGGCCAAGACATCATCAAGTGATATGGTGGCAGGAGACCCAGTTGAAGTACAGTTGAAGTTGATGACTAGTCACATGTAGCATATCAAAGATTTCAGACAACATAGCGGCAAGCTTCAGTGTTGGCAGAGAAAGCTGCTTGGGAAGCACACCTCCCATGAGGTGTGGGAGACTGAAGCGGAGTCTCAATGAGAGAGGGTAAAGGTTCTCCTAGTGGCATTTCAATGCTGAATAAGAAAGGGAAGAGGTTCTCTAGTGCTACTTCAATGCTGAGTAAGAGAGGGAAGAGGTTCTCTAATGCTGCTTCAATGCTGAGTAAGAGAGAGAAGAGGTTCTCTAGTGCTGTTTTAGTGCTGAGTGAGAGAGAGAAGAGGTTCTCTAATGTAAGCAGCATTGACCTCCCGCACCACATGGGGTGGGATGCAGGAGGCCGAAAACCTCCGAAAAGATGGGACCGAAGAACCCTCGGGATCACGGAACCAAACCCAGGGAGGGTTAGACAGGGGTTGGAAGTGGAGATTTCCATCTCCAACTCATACAAGGAGGTGGAAAAGGAGAACCCCGCCCCTTGTAACACCAAGCCCCGCTCCGAGGGTACAAAAACCCAAGCGGGGTCCAATGGTACCCAAGGCCCCATGTCAACATCTCCCCCACCCTGGGAACCTCCCCACGAGGACCCGGGGTCGAGCCGTCCTCCAAACCCCCTGCCTCTAAAGAAAAGGCAAGAGCAGCCGAAATAGCAGGAACAAAAGGGGCCCATTGGTCAGACCCAGAAGCTCCGGCTGGAGGACCAGGCTCGAATGCCTCCATCGCCACACTGCAAGGGAACTTCCCTGAAACTGCAAGAGTCTCAACACCATCTGAACCCTGCCGAGACTCCGAAGCCGGAAGCAAGGAGGGGAGGACCAGGACGCACAACAGAAGGAGGTGGACAAGAAGGTGCGGACGTAACCAAAGGCGAAGTGACTAAAACCCCAAGTCCGGGTCCCTATAACTAAAGCGGAGCAGTCGCGGGGCATCTGTGGTAACAACCAACTTAGCGCGCTGTAGCAATCGAAATCGAGCATGCAACACTGAAGCTGCCTGCACCCGCACATCATGATCATCGGTCTGGGAGAACTGGAATACAAACAAGCAACAAAACTCGCAAGACTCCAGGTCGAGTGTGTCACTGACCCAACAGGCAGCATGACGACACCAGGTGTCACCCTTGTCTCAGGGTGACACCCGGTGAGTGTCACTCTGAGACAAAGGGACAAAGCAACCTTCAGACTCGCACAAAGACTTCAGACAGGGAAGATTTCCCGAGACCTGGAACTTCAAGAACAAGAGGTCATAGATTTAAACTAGCTAAACACAGATGCCGAAGAAATATAAGAAAATTCACCTTCGCAAACAGAGTGGTAGACGGTTGGAACAAGTTAAGTGGGAAGGTGGTGGAGGCCAAGACCGTCAGTAGTTTCAAAGCGTTATATGACAAAGAGTGCTGGGAAGACGGGACACCACGAGCGTAGCTCTCATCCTGTAACTACACTTAGGTAATTACAAAGCGAGAGGGTGACCCAGGGGTTGCATCCATTGGACCACAGAGCCCCAGTGGGGTTCCTCAGGGCTCCTTAGTCATGGTATTGCACTAAGGAAAGCCCAGGCAGGGTACTACTAACCGGCACACAAAACTACCAAGCGAACTGCTAAAGCTGAACCCCCCCCCCCCCCCCCCCCCCCCGGGACGTGTACACTCACAGGGGCCTAGCAGAGGACCACCAAATTACAATAGAGTGTGACCAAGCAAAGACAGACCCCCCCCCCCCACCAGGCAGGAAAAATACTTTATAGAAAAGCTTGAGTTAATTAAATACATAAAATACAATTTTTAAATCAAATTATTTTTATTTATTAATTATTTATTATTTAAATTATTTTAAATTAAATTAATAAATTTTTTTGGGGCATGGGAAATTCAACAGGTGAGGTTCAATGACAACATTTTGGGATCATGGCAATATCTTTACATAGTGATTTAAAAATCTGGCTCCTAAGAAATACAAGCAAGAATGTTGAAGTCTTTTTACAGTTCTCCTATTAATTGTCCTTCATATAATTGCTTTAAATTAAAAAAAATTCTAACACTAATGTGGCTTTTTATACAGTATGAAAATACAAACTACTAGGGCTAGCATTTAATGGTTATCATCTGATATCACACTTTTCCATATGCTCCGACGTGACGTATACCAAGGGAGACGTTATTATCCCTTGTTTGGTGGCATTATGATTTGCTCTTGGTATGTGAGGAAAATACACACTAATAAATCCAAGCAACTTGTTACACATTTTGTGATTTATCTGAATAATGTCGTCTGGTTTAGTAGCCCCTCTGAAAAGTTGTTCAGTTGATAGGTATATCTAAAATATCACCCAATTGTTGACTCATCCACAAACTAGAAAATGAAGGGACGACGACGTTTCGGTCCGTCCTGGACCATTCTCAAGTCGAGTGTGAGAATGGTCCAGGACGGATCGAAATGTTGTCGTCCCTTCATTTTCTAGTGGGTGGATTGGTCAACATACTTCAGCCACGTTATTGTGACTCATCGCCTGCATCATCCAATTGATGGATCTGTGAAAAATTGTTTGGTTGATACGTCTATCTGAAAAGTTGTCAAGTTGATGGGTCTATCTAAAAAACTGTCCACTTCACAGGTCTATTAACACTTTAGTGCGCGCGGCACTAGCTGGAAAAAAAAGCGGATTGTGCGCGCGGCGTTCTGGGTGCTCAAGCGTAAACACAAAAAAGTTTATAATCTTTTCACGCTCCTAACATCAATTCTCGAGCTACGTTTTTCATTTTGGTATCAATGCGTTGACAATAAAAGTCTACAAGATCATATGCATAAAATGTCACCCAAGCATTTGGTATCCCACCACGAATTAAATAAACACGAAGATGACTCGCCGTGACACCCAAACAGGAAGTAAATGTTCATACTCTTTCGTTTGTTGCCAGCCTCACAGTCATCCTACAGCGCTTATTTTGATATCACTGAACTCGCAATAAAATTCCCCACCCAGACATATGCCTATCAATGTCTAATTATGTTCCGTACGAGTGTGGGAACTGGGCGAAGCGTTAGCCGTGATTTCAGCAGCGACGACACTGTTGTGATGCAGCGCTTTGAAAGTTTATACTTATTTCACTGTCCTGACATTATTTCTCGAGCAACGTATTTCATTTTCATAGCAATGTGTTCGCAATAGAAAGTTCTATAAGAACATGGGTAGAATTGGCCAACAGAGCGTCAAATAAATTTGCGGCGAATAAAATCTTACGCGAATCTTACGCGTGTTTTTACCCGTGAGCGTAAAAAGTTTTTACTTTGCTCATGTTTTATCAAGTTTATACTTGATTCATTCCGTTTTTTTGTTTGTATAGTGTTCGGAATAAAATTCTCTACACAGACATATGCATATAAATGTAGAATCATGATCGCGGCCAACACAAGAGTGTGTGGAGTGCGCGATTACCTCTTGTGACACCAATTCAATAGTCTCTCCTCTAAGTTACAATACATTGCTGTTTTCTCAAATAGGCACAGTGCCTATTAGAGAAAACAAAAATTTAATGGCAAACATATTCATACAAACCCCAAGTCGATCGAGTAGTAAATACCCAATATAACACTGTCCGTAAATTTACGTCGTGATCCGACAAGCAGTTAGGGAAACTGCCCGTAAGTCCAAGTCGAAAATCCAGGAAAGTGTTAACCTGAATTTACCTGACGACCACTCTCTCTCTAGTGGCCTTGACGAGGACAGGAAGCTAGCAGCTTGTCAAAGGTCCCAGCATTTGTTCTGATGATTTTATCCAGCTGGATTTTGCATTGCAGCAAAATTTTGGTATTTATGGCTTGAGTGGGTAGGCAGTTCCACGGGTTTATAACCCTATGAGTGAAAAAGCATCTTCTAGTTTTCCGTTCTCCAATATGACTTTTTGAGCTTGAACCCATTGTTCCTTGTTTGTGTTACATCTGATCTTATAAAGAAGTGGTCCGGATCAATATCCTCCAAATTATTAAATACTTCACAAGTTTTGATAAGCTGTCTAGTTTATTGGGCCTGTCTGAATAGTTATCCAGTTGAGGGGTCAATCTGAAAATTATTTATACATTTAATCAAGAGATTGTGACTAATATCTGACTCTTGTTGTGTCCCATTTGCTATGCTCAGCCACACTGTGCTCACTTTTTTGCGCATAAGCTAGTCCCAGACCTTGCACATCTTTCCAATGTTATGTGACTATCTTGCTATTCAGATTTTATGTGATACAGGTACTTTTAAAGTTTTTCCATAAATCTTGGTGCATTATTTCTGAAAGGATACTGGAGTCCCTAATTCTGAAAATGTAGTTCAAGATATATACCGTTATAAATTTATTAGGTATATATATACCTTTATGTTAAGATATGTAATTGCATTTGCTTAGTAAAATACTAATTGCTCATATATAACCTACAGTATACCCTAAATTTCCTATTTACAGCATAAACAATACTCACAGACAAATTATTTTCAACTTAAGACATAAATTCACTATCTGGAAATCCAAAATTTGTTTACCGACCTAAAGGACTGAAGGTGCGGAGGGTCTGCTCTAAACGTGGAGTGAGTAGACGTAAGACCTTGTGTAGTAGGTAGAGACTGAGCGCCAGAATCCTCAGTGTCGGGTGTTCTCTCACGAAGTTCACTCTCGCTCTCTGCATCATTGCTGCTAGCCAAGTCGGCCAAGTCCTTCTGGATTCCTGGAATTCCCGTCAACATTACTCGAGTTACAAAATATTTTTTCACATAATATTAACCGTTAAATGGTTCCAGTCACTCTCTTAGTCAAATGTGCTTTCTTTGAAGGAGCCCCTTGGTGGCATCCTGTAGCTATCTTGCCGAGATTGCTCAATACTACAAATCATATCAGTTGTGGGAGTTTCTGCTTGGCCTACCGGAGCCAGAAGATGGCCCCTCTCACATAGGTACAGAGAGGAATTGACATTCTGCCATTTCACTGGATAAGCATCCAGAAAGTCAGCGAAACTTTACAGACAACTGCTGGGTTTACAAGACTCAAAGCATTAAAACTTCCAAATAACTCCCCAAAGGACTTAAATGAAACAAATTAATTCACTTAAAACTAGTTTGAACCTCTTATTACCAATCTCCGCCACCAGGCAGCCGAGAGCTCAGTCCTCTGCCAGCTCGCTAGCCAGTTCTGTCGCTGATGTGTTGGCTACTGCATCACATTAGTACTCCATGGTCATTTGTGGTGGGTCTTGGTGTTTGTAAGACAAGTGCTGGCCATCCTATGACTTGTTCTGATGAGGCCATTTGCTTGTGTATTCTTCCAACATAGAATTAGCTTCATGAGTGCATTTTCTATCTTGTGTTCTTGTATGGATTCACCTTTTTCACTCTGAATTGCAAGCATCCAGAGGTTACTTCCCTGGGTGTTCATTTAGATCTGACTTTACACTGACAAAGTAACTTCTTTGGTACATTAGGGAGTTCACCTTTTTGAGACCTGGCCACCTGGGTAGTAAAGTACCTTACTTCGGGCATTACAAGAGTTGTTTGACTTCTACACACACAAATCACATTATCGTGATAAATCAATGAGAAAATCCATAGGAGCTCATTGACATATCACAATAATGTGATTTCTGTGTATTGAAAGAGGGGCATCAAAAGTAGAATTACTGGATGACAAAGCCGAAGTGCATGGGAGAATTGTGTGAAACCCTGGTTCAGCTACAGTGGAAGTCTCTCAAATCCTCAAGGGTGCAGGAGTACCCCAGGTTGCAATTCTTTTGACAATTTTGTGGAGGTTGTCGTCGTGTGCGCATCTGGGAATACCCAGCGCATAGGTTCGAATCCTCATCATGGCCCCCCTGTGCATTTTCTCATTGTTTGACTTCTGTTTAGGCATGTGGATTAGGTTGTTCAAGTAGGTTATGTTCAGGATGCACTTGGGACTCGCTCGATTTGTTTATACAACACACTGTGGTCACCATTTGCAGTCCTGCCATGGTCCACTTAGCTGTTTTTGGTTCCCATCCCTTTGGTGAGCATCTCCAGCACCCAGGAACACCTTACCTTGCAGTTATCTTGCAATGATTCGGAGGATCAACATCTCCGCAGCCTGGTCTCTGACCAGGCCTCCTGGTGGGCTCTGGTCAACCAGACTGTTTGACATGGCTGCTCACTGTTTGGTTCATCAGATATCCTTTGAAGGTGTTAATCAAGTTCTCATTTGAACACTGTAAGAGATGGGCCAGTTATGCCCCTTATGTAGAGGTAGAGTGTTGAAAAGTCTTGGGTCATTGATGTTCATAGAGTTCTCTTTCAACATACCTACTGCACCTTTACATATTCTGCACATCCTGCCATGTTGTCTGGTCTCATATGGTGTTTTTCTGTGTGCAGATTTGGAACCAGTCGTCTTAGTATTTTCCCAAATGTAAATTATTAAGTCTCCCACCTGCACTTTAAGGAATAGAGATATTAAAATTTTGAGGGGTCCCAATAATTTAAACGTTTTATTGAGTAAATTCTAGCAGGATCTAAATCTTTGCATGCTCTCCAGATCCTCAATTTCACCAGATTTAAATGGGGCTGTTAGTAACAATATTACACCCTAGAGAGCACTACTGTCTTAAAAAGTATCATTGGTATAGCATCTCTTATTTGAAAGGTCTTTGTTATCCAACCTGTCATTTTTCTTTCAGTTGTGACAGCTACTTTAATGTGTGTTTTTTAAAAGCAAGATTTTCAAACATGATTACTATAAAGTCTTTTGCACTTTTATTATAATTTTTTTTTTTTTTTTTTTAAGTGTGGTTTGACTGCATTTTGTATGTGGTTTGTTTTGATACAGTACAACCCCAGTTCTGCGAACTATATGGGACCAACCCCAATTCGGTGCAATCAGAGATGCCTCCAGGAAGGATTTCCCCCCACCATATGGAGTTATTTCACTTCACGAAATTTTCATTTCAACCTGTGATATAATAGACCAAGTGAACATATCTTGGAGGGGAAGGGGGGAGGGAACACATCTAGCTTATTTCTCACATTCCCCGCCTTAATACTCATCGTTCATTTTAGTATCAAATTGTTGGCAATAGACCAGCTCGCATTAAAAAAAAAAAAAAAAAAAAAAAAAAAAAAAAAAAAAAAAAAAAAAAAAAAAAAAAAAAAAAAAAAAAAATCCCATAATAATCTGACAAATGGAATTTTTATAAATATTTTAATTGTAGACAGTGTTAACGTCCTCTGCTGAACTATGTGTATTGATTTAAGGACTGCAATAACGATATCATGAAGCCAAAGTGTTAAGCATCATGTTTGCTGTGGCCCATTGCAAGGCCTAATTAATACCTGAAAATCCTAGTGTCACCTGCAAAAGATGACATGGTACTATTTTGTATCCATGTCTATGTCTGAGATGACAACCCATCCTCCTGTTTTCACAGTAAATTTTCTATGTACTTGATCATACCAATATGTAGTAATGAAGCCCCTACAAGCCACTTTATTTTGTACTTAAAAAAAAAAAAAAAAAAAGTCTGGGGAAAAAATACTGCTAAAAACCAAACTTAAATATTCCTTGGGCTGATATAGTTCATATGTACTATATTTGTTTAGGAGGTCCACGGTTGTTCAACATCCTCTCAGCAACTATAAGAAATATTGCCGGGACAACGGTGGACATCTTCAAGAGAAAACTAGATAATCTTTTCCAAGGAGTGCCGGACCAACCAGGCTGTGGTGGGTATGTGGGCCGCTCCAAGCAACAGCCTGGTGGACCAAACTCTCACAAGTCAAGCCTGGCCTCGGGCCAGGCTTGGGGAGTATAAAAACTCCCAGAACTCCATCAGACAGGTATCAAGCAGATATCAGGCCTCAGTTAGCATGCACACTATTAGGCCTAGGATGGTTAGGTTAGATTAAGTGTATTACCATCATAAATGTAAAACATTTCCAGTTTGTTAAAATTGAGTACTACAAATGTCTACTATCTGCTTGGCAATCACAACATACTTGTATTTTCGACTCGCATTATTACTATAATTAGTTTCATTTTAGGAGGATGAGCTTGACTTGAGGATAAGAAAAAATACTGAAGCAGGCACACTACCTTGGGGGACTCAACTTTTCATGATGGATGATCTGGATTTTTTTTTTTTTACTAATACATTCTAGGTTCTATTTGTCAGAAAATAAAAGATAAATCTTCCTACTTTGCCAGAAATTCCTATTGAGCACATTGTGTGTGCAATAACACCACAGTCACACACTTGTCAAAAGCTTTCACAAAATCTGTGTATATTACATCAGCATTTTGCTCGTCTTCCATGGCACCCAGGGCCGTGTCATAGCAGTTGTGAGAGGCAGGAGCACCCTGTTCTGAACCCGTGTTGTCCAGGGTTATGTAGATGCTGTGACTCCATATGTCTCTTGATCTTACTACTTACCACTTTTCAAAGATTTTTATGATGTGTAATGTTAGTACTATTGGTCTATAATTTTGTTTCCATTTGCTTTATTTTCATCTTTATAGAGTGGTACTATCTCTAAGTACGTCGGGGGATAACACCAGTATCTAGGCAACGTCTCCAAATAACATTAAGTGCCTGTGACAGTTTATTTTTTTAATTCTTGATTAATATGGAATTCCAGAAGTCAAGGGCTGGTGTAGTGTGTATGTGCATACTGTCTATGACTACTTCTGAAGTCCAGTAGGGTTAGAGTTACATCTGATATATGATTTTATATTAGTATCACATTCATGAAGAATTCATTATCAATCTTCAATGTGTTTAGGGGTTCACTGAAGACAATCATACTGCATTCTCAGTATTTCACTCATTTCTTTATTGTCATCTGTGAAAGTTTCATCTCCCTTGCCCAAGGACGCAATGCTAGATGTAGCATTTGTTCCAAGTTTTGCATAGGAGAAAAAAAGTGCTTTAGCTTCTTCTCTGTATTGCTTATGGCCTTTTGCTTTGCCTCTCCTGTATTTTATATGATTCTTGTAGGTTTAGCTAGTATAATTTTTGGTCATGAAACAAAGATCTTGTGGGAAATGAACAAGCATTTTCCCACAAACCTAAAGAAATAAAATCTTGATATCACATGAAGGAAGGCAACTCATTTGCTCTGCTACCAATAGCCAAAGGAATAATGTGTGTAGCAGATCTATGAAGAATGGAGAGAGAGAAAGTGCCCTAACTAGAGAAATCAACATAAATAATAGACTAGGGAGGCTCTTAGAGTGTATGGGCAAATATTAAAGATGACACTAGCAAGCATGAAAAAGGGATAAGAAAATAGAGCAATAAGGAAAGCTTGCGAGCCACCAAAGCTGCTGAACTATACCAAGCACGTGTATGTTGCACGAGTGCTTCACATAATGCCACACCACTTTACCAGAGACCTGCTGGTTACAAAGAATGATCTGTGCCCATGTACAAAAGGGAGGTAACGATCAAACGTATATTATGCACGGCAACAGATGCCTAAATTTCTAGTCAAAGGCCCAGAGGATTGTGAATGTGGTAGTAAGACTGACCGAGCTAAGCAATGGCTGTGCATATAGAGCCACCAAGAACCCATGGTACCAAAAAGTACACACAAGCCAAACCAGAAGTATTTATATATATTTACTATCTGTATCTGCAGAATCAAGCAATCACCTCTTGAACCCCACCTTTCTAACCAATAAAGTAAGTAAATAATTATCAGAAGGCGACACCAAACCGGGAAGGCTATGTAGCACCATCAAATGTGCGGGATAATCAGAGGGCGCTAAATATCACCAAGGATGCCAATACGAGAACAGAAACGCACAAGGCGAACAATATCAAAAGTATCAGTCACAACCAATTTAAAAAGGTGGGGTCTTACACACATGCACACACACATCCTCAGAAAGCAGCCCATAGCTGCTGTCTAACTCCCAGGTACCTATTTATTGCTAGTTGAACAGACCCACCAGGGTGAAAGAAACTCGGCCCATTTGTTTCTACCTCGGCCAGGAATTGAACCCAGGCCCTTAGGACTATGACACCAGACCGCTGTCCACTCAGCCGTGTGGCCCCTACAATGGAAAATGTGGCATGGAAAATGTGACAAAAACTCCTCAAATTCCCAGACCATGATATTTGGATAGATACTTTAACCAACAGTGAGAGGCAAGGACAAAGATATATTACAACAACTCGGAAGAGCACAAAGAATAGAAGGAAGACGGGACACCACAAGCACAGCTCTCGTCTTGTAACCACAATTAATTACAAATGCACACTACTCTAGGGAATAGTCAGATGGGTTTATACTACACTTTCCAATTTCAAAAATGCATTCAAATACATGAATAGAGAAATTATTGCAAGACAAGTTTCTCAACATGATGCTTCCATTAAAATATTCAGCAGCTGCTGAATATCCATATCTCAAAACACGCACACACACACAAAAAAAAAAAAAAAAAAAAAAAAAAAAAAAAAAAAAAGAGAGCTAAGAGGAAAGGTCAGAGGCACCAAATGTACCAAAACTTATAGAAGAAGAAAAAGGGACAAAATGATCACCATATACAAAATTGACTGATTTTTATACAATTTTAAAGGAAAATTGTTTGAAACTCCAAACATTGTGAAGAAAACATAAGTTTAAATTATAACAAAAATTAGGCCAAAAAACGAACAAAACTTATCTTTTACAGAATAGTAGGTTGATGGAATTAAATGAGACTAATAGGGTTCTACAGCACAGTAGTCTGCATCCTCATCTCACAACCAAGGGATCCAGATTCAATCCCCAGGCAGCACAGAAACATTAACCTTTTGACTCTGCATCACATCAGGTGATGGAGGGTGGCTAAATCTGGCCAAACTGCACATCCCATCAGGAGAAGCGTTAGGGGATTGTGTACGATTTAAAAGTCCTGCACATACATGGGGCTCACATCTGCTTTCTCAAACCTCCATTAACCATCCCCCCCCCCCATCTTAAAAAAAATCCAGAGTCCCTCACTTTATTTCCTTCTAGGACCTTATTAAGAAAATGAAGACCATGTCTGGCACATCACCATCCAGTGTGTGGAGGTGCAGAGCAGCCATAATAGGAACCATTGAACGTTTAACAATAGCAAGTAAGTGATTACCATGAATATTTTTACAGCCAAAATGTGTGCTATGTGCAATTATAAGATTTAGGCTAATGTATATATACATTAGTATGAATAAATATATGCTGTATGTAGACATATATCTGTACATACATATATTTTCAAAGTTATACATAATGAACACCACATTTGACACATCAATACAACCTGTTAGCACAAAAACTAAACTAAATAAATAAAGTGAGAAACAATGAAAATAAATCAAAGTTATTCCCGTGCAGCACCTCACATCACTTCTGCCGAAAAATTAAACTAGCATTAGAAGAATACAAAAACTTTAACATAAGGTGAATTCCTTTCACCTAATGCCTCTGTTCACCTAGCAGTAAATAGGTATCCAGGAGTTAAGCAACTGTTGTGGGTTCCATCCTGGATTAGGTCATCAGTAGTTAGCCTAGGGATCCCCCGTGGTAAGCCCAAGTACAGTACAGTGTGCCAACACCATTGAAAACTTGAAAATGTCCCGTGATAAATTACAGGGATTATGGAACACCACAAGGAAAGCTCTCGTCACGTAACTACACTTTGGCAATTACACACAAAAAACTATTTCATGTACATCCTCATTAACTCATTTTGCCACTCATTCAGTTTTCTTTTCACAAAGTTTTACTTTATCTAATCCAAACAAAATAAAGATAACGTTTCATATAAAAAAATATATATATATTTTTTATCAACACACATTAAAATAATGTCTTAGTTATGCACAAAAAAATTAATAGATAAGCCTAGGTTTATAAATGCAAGTCAAGCAATTCTAATGTCAAAATATTATCCAGAACACAACAAGAATGGAAATAACATGTTTTCCATACAAAATACTTACCCACGGATGCAGGCCATCGGCCTGTTTAGGTAGTACTTAAAGTAATGATCTGGACCATCATACATATATTCATGTAAAAGGCTATTAGAAAAGTAGAAATTGGTACTTTTAAATTTGGACAAACAGGAAAAGTTTGTATTGATGTTGAAAAGAAAACCTAACCTAACTTTCCCAGGCCTAATACCCACAATATAAGGCCTAATAGAGTACATACATACATACATACATACTATATTATAAATATATATATATATATATATATATATATATATATATATATATATATATATATATATATATATATATATATATATATATATATATATATATATATATATATTATATATATATTATATACAGGTATATATATGCTATACTAGACCTATGAATACTTAAATTTGGTTTTCAGCTTTATTTTTTTCAGACTTTAAAATGAATAGTACAGTACCAAATTTTACTATCTAATTGTTCATTATGTCTATATATGTACGATGGTCCACATAGCTACAAAAAGTACTACCTAAGCAGGAGGAAGGGTTGAAGAATGATATATCAGTCCATTCTCTCATCTAATACCTCATTTTTATGAAATCGTTTTGACGTTTTCTATACATCAGCCTCGATAGGTTACGAGGATTGCTGGGGTTTATATATTTCAGGTTAGGCAAAACGGTAAAATTTTTGCAGTGGGAAATCGAGAGAATGGAGTAGATATACAGTACAAAGGTCAACATAAACATACACATGCATACACATACATGTCACAGAAAATTTTACTCCGACAACTTGCATGATTTTGACCGATTCTTGAATATTTTGTATCACTCATTAAAACACCAGTTTTGTGTTACTGATAATGGTCATATGCTGATAATGGTAATATATCATGCTCATATTGATGCCATGTCCTGCTGGGCATGGTGCCAAATCATGAGAGCCTCAACATCATCATCATATGACTAGTAGCACTAAACTAGATATATTAAAATAAATTTGAACTTTTTTAGCTAGTCACTAACAAATGTTTGACTGCTATACATGGATCAATAATGATTAAAAGCTCCAATTTATTTTAACCGTTAGACCGCGCATATTACCGCGCATATTGGGGATATATTAGCAAAAAATATTCAAATTATGTTAAAGTAACTTAAAAATGTTAAACAAATCTCCAACTTATTGGCTTCAGTGTTGTGAAAGTTTCATCAAAATAGTTTCAGAAATTAATTTTAGACAAATTTAAAAAAAATAAGTACATTTTGTTGATAAGGAGAACAGCTCCTAATAACTGGAACTGAAGGATTATGGAGTAATAAAGAGATGCAAGAACCTGTCCTATGCTCAAAGAAGAAGAATAGTAAGAAGTGTCCACAAAGTGGATATGCAGTTGGTGCCTTTGTATCAGTGCTGAGTAATACATAATAACACAAATAATAATAAATATGTTAATATGCTCTATTTTGTTATATATCATATAAAATACATTGTCCAATGTTAATATATGTTACTTTCATCAATGTCCCCCCCCCCCAAAATTTTTTTTTTGGGGGGGGGGGAATTTTTTTCCTCCTTTGTTTGTTATCTGATTTCGTTGTAACCTTTACATCCTGGAGAATGCAGATGCTTTCCAAACTATGTGAAGATAGAATGAAATTAGTCAACAAATAAATCGGCCATAACTTGTAAAACTTGGGACTTTTAATTTTTTTGGCTGATTTTTTCTTTGATTTCAATCTCTATTTTCTTTGTCTCTTTAGGTTGTTTTGATGATTAGGGACCATATTAGGGCTTTTTCACTTATATAAAGTATACCCTAAATATATCCCCTAAATCATTATAATTATTATAATTACTGTATCCCGATATTTGTGTTTTTGCGGGTTATTTTTTCTTCACTTCATTTCAACACCCATTGACCTACAGCTTTCACATATTCGAGTATGAATGCCAAACAATGTTAATTAAAACATACAATTAAATAAACAAATTAAAACTACCTTTATTCATTGTTGATAACTTCAACTTCAATTATCTCTGAAACTAGAGTTTCAACTTTGAGAGGCTTCTAAAATTCTAGTTTTTGACTGATTCTCATTATTTTGACATATTGTGTGCTCAGCTGTCTGTTCTACAATCCCTTCAGAATGGATTTTTCATAAACTTTATACATTTGGAGTTATAATTTTTTTTGGTCTAAATTTGCCGCATATTTCAAATGCACTATTGACGATTTTTTTTACAGTAACTACTATATACTGAAAAACCTATATTCTAATTTGACGAAAATGAATATCATATGCTATTCTGAGAGAATAACATCATTAAATGATCAATTGGTGATAGTTCATATTTTTTATTCTGAATTGAAAATCTGAAATTTTCAATATTCAATTTTAAAATTAATTTTGAATCTCTTTATTTTTCAAGTTACGCTGTGATCATTTAGACAAAGTTGAAGCATTTGCCTAGTTGATTATGCCAAAAAAATTTGTAAGTGTTTTGAGCAAGTTATAAAAAACTTATGTTAAATGGTTTTAAGTCAAATCATATATGTATGTATTGCACGGTCTAAGGGTTAAAGCAATAGACATCTAGTTCACAGATCTGAAAATAAAGAGTGATGGCATTTTGGTTCATTCTGGACCATTATCTTGGTCTAGGACAATGTGATAATGGTCTAGGGCAGACCAAACCATCGTCACTACCTATATTTTCAGATGTGTGGGTTGGTTGTCTAATTTTCAGACGTGTTATTGTGACTTACTGTCTGCTGAAGGCAATACGTGCAAGGGGAATTTCAAATAATAAAACCAAGGAATAATCTAACTTAATTAAATGCCTTGCAATAATTCTAATAATAAGGTTAAGATAAAATACATAAAAGGCCAATTGTTTGCAAATGATGAACTTAAAACTTGCAGAAGACAAATGCCACCATTTAATAAGCTCACTAGTGGGCAGTCATGGAAATCCTCCTTGTTTATATATCATAATGGGCTGGCATATAAAAATGCACAGATTTTACAAGGATATTTTGTGAAAAAATCTATTTTAGTACGTTTCAAAATACATTTATTGACAATGTTGTTCGAGTGGTTTTGTAGGAGAAAGTATGATTTTATGCACATCAATACACAACACACACAGTTGTTGGTGAACCAAAAATGTGCATTCTATCTGATATACAGTAACCATATGAGGGGAAGCAGTGAAGCTGCCTTTTTGTTTCTCAATTAAAAATTGAATACATGTACATTAGAAAGCATCCCAATCAATAATTAAAAAAAAAATTACTTTATTAATCAAAATAATATAAATCTTTAGTCAATCTAACCAAATTATGTGATAAAATCACTCTTTCTTAGAAGGAATAAGGAGAAAAGCTTTACAAAATCACACTACAAAGTTGTCTTAGAGTCATGAGGGAAGTAGATATATCTAAGACAATAGAGGATAGTTGGGAAAGAAGCAGAGAGCAGGAGGCCACAAACTAATACCACAAGCTCAAGGAACTTGCCTGTTATGTTAGGAAGTGCTTATTACATCAATAACAAATTTAATAAGTCATTTACTTTAATTGATATACTGACTGTACCTGATGTGCTAACTGATATACTAACTAACTGATGTAGTAACAAACTGTTGTACTAATTATAACTGATCTACTAACTGTAATTGATGCATTAACTAGTCTCAAAACCCACTTTACACATTTGATTTTCAGAAAAGTTTGCATTGGATAATTTTTCAAGTGGTGTATCCTTACCCTAAGTAAGGAAGACCGCAATAGACCTATCAGGCTTTCTGTCCACAAAAATGGGAAACCAAACCACATACAGTACTGTATTTATGCAAACTTCTTTAAATGCATTACATCATATCAAATATATATACTGTGTATATATACTGTATTACAAAGTTTTCATCACATGCAATAGCCCTTTTAACAAATTCTCCGAGTTGAAATGTAACTAAGAGTGTACATCATCATCAGTACAATACAGAGTCCGCTAAGCCTACATTCACAACTGGTAAGAGCAACACCGTCACCAGTGATGAACATAGGGTTATTAATCCCGAGTGAAGTTCATTACACCTCCAATCATTACAAACTGATCAGTTCATAGGCTGCACCTACACCAAACTTAGCATAGACCTGGCAAGTACAGTAATAATCTAATCTTAAAACTCTTCCACTTCAGGCAAGTCTGAGTTGGCAGAAACAAAGCACAAAGGCAGAGAAGAGACAGGGACGAAAGACGTGGTACCTTCAAAGATTTTGTCTATACCATTGAATTCATTGAGCTCATCCCCGGCCATTCCAGCAGGAAGATCTTGATCCGTGCACGTACTGTCTCGGAAGGAACTGCAAACAAAATATTAGAAATATATATTAAGATTTTTCAATGTCACATGTATTTAAGCTACATGCATATTTGTTTATTGACATGCGTGAGTACATTGTAAGATTGGGTGAAATTGAAGATTTAAACACAGGTTTTATATTCTAGAAATTAAATGATAAATCCTTAAATACTTGAATAACAATCAAGTCTATACTGTATATTTAAACTTCTGAGCTAAGCCCTTTTGGTTGCACCTCGAGCCAAGATTTAAAATGCTGTAATGAACATGTGGGCCTGCAGGCTGCTGCAAGCAATAGCCTTATAGACCAAGTTATTAAGACAAGTTTCTTATCACAAGACAGAGGATACACCTCCCACCCTCCCGTCCTTTCAGGAGCCAGTAAAGAACAAGAGGACGACAGCAGGAAGAGATCAAAAGACAGCTCCAGGTGGAGGCAGAATAAAATAAGAACTCCCTCCAGAGTGGTACTAGGGGAAAAAAAGCAACATCAGAAAACAAAACCAAAAGAGTCAAAGATTCTAAACAGTGAGAATTCAGACTCTAGCCAATAAGAAATAGAAAGTTCTCAAACTTTTGGCCAACCCATAAGAGAAGAGGCACAGCATAACCAGCAAGTGGAGTGCTGGCCACAACACACACTCTGGGCTACATGGGTTGATCTAACAAAAATGTATTTATGCTATACAAAGCAGGATCACTACAGTCCAGAATCAAGAAGCCAAAAATTGCCTGAAACTGAATAGCGTACTGTCCTAACCTGACCAGTCAGCAACAAACAATGCTCACTCTGCCTGCACATGACACGTCGCCTCACAGATTAATGCCCAAGGTGGCAGCATGGCCAATTGATTGGACCAGCCACACACACACATTGCACACTCATGGGTGGAAAAGACACTGAGCTTAAGAATGGAGTGGCAGACACCGGGGGCATAACTGCTGAAGGGAAAAGCTAAACAAAAATTAAAAAACTACTGGCAATAAAAACAGGAGAAAACTGAGTAGGGAGAACAAAGTGATCCAACAAGTAAACATTCCCAAAGCACAAAGCACATCCCAGGCAGCGATACCTATAATAATGGATACACTACTTCATAAGGATATTATTACCTCGCCCTATTTCTCCCGTTTCTAAGGGGAGCCCCTTGTGGTTCCCCTGAAGCTATCTCGTTGAGATGGCTCCCAACTACTAAATTACATCAGCTGTGGAGTTCTGTTTGGCCTACCGGGGAACAGAGCCAGAACCTGGCCCTCCCCCCCCCCACCCCTCGCAGAGGTGCAGAGAGCAGGTGACAGTTCACCATCCGAACGGGTAAGCATCCAGAAAATCAGCGAACCAATACAGACCACTGCTGGCTTCAAAGAGACTGAAGCCTCAAACCTGCCAAATGAACTCCCCCAACAATGTAAACAAACTATCGAATCTCTTAGAACTAGCACAAGCTCATTAGTATTACCTCCCCAACCAGGTAAAGTGGAATGGGGCTGGAGCTCCCAGTCCTCCCCAGCCCCTTACACCAGTTCTCATGCCGATGTGAATGCATCTGGAGGTCCACTGTAGAGCTCCCGAGTCATCAGTAAACTACTTTTAAGCACTCAGAACTTTGCCCTGCAGGGGACATTTGCCTAGTACTGTTCCTTGTTTTAGTCAAGTTTCATGAGTAGTTTTTCATCTGGTTTGTGTTCTGTAGACCTGTTTCTTTGGCCACTTGGAGTTGCATGTGCTCAGGGTTACCTTCCCTGTGTGTTCCCTGGTGCTTCCCCTGCACTAGCACAGTTCTCTCGTCTGGTGTATTCGGGGGCATGCTCTTGTAGAGGCTGGATGATTGAGGTGGTGGTTGCACCATGGGTAAATCAGGGTTTTTTCTGCCTCTCTCTCTCTAGCCCCATGGTTGGAGCTAGTGTTAGCTGGGGCACACTTGTTCATTCAGCCTGCAAAGGTCGGCCCTAACAACCACGTTAACTATGCTGTGTTAGCTTTCTTTATAATATCCAGCGGGCATCCGCAGTGCTTGGGTGTCCTGCTTGGTTAATCTTTAAGCAGTCTCATTGTGTGCCCAGTTGGATGCCTTGTAGCTAGGCCGTCTTGTTTTTAGGAACACAGAATTGGTGGTGGTGGTGAATTCCACCTTGGTCTGTCTGCACCTCTTCTTCCTTTTCCTTTGGGTGCAGTGTGCCTGGCTTCTGTTCTCCACTTTCCCCTCCCCAACACTCAACTTTCCCTGCTGCTTCTGGCTCCAAAACGACCTAGGATTTTGGAGTCGGGGCAGGGTTTAGCTCGGGATGTGGCTCGGCCATCTCCAGGTGTTACTCCTTCCATTTTGGGTGAAGAGGCAGTTGAGTCACTTTTTCCTGTCAAGATTGTGGGGTTTTCTTCCTTCCAGCTAACCCCTTCCTCCAAGGCCTCTCCTAAGGACTCCACTTTTCTATCCCAGGCAGTGGGTGTGGAGTGACTGCCCCAGAGCCTTCATGCTTGATTTCCCCAGGCTTAGAGAGAGTCAGATAGTGAGTGGGCCTTGGGTTCCCTAAGACCCCACTTGGACCTTTATTCCTTCTGATGGGGTCTTTTGCTTCAGGGGGAAGGGTTTTCATATCCCTCCTCATTGAATGAGTTTGATGCTAGTACAGCTCCCCCAGGGTTCATTTCCAAGTGCCTCTCAATCCATAAGATGCATCTTATCAGAGGTTTCCTTCCTCTTGCCCCCCCCCCCTTTACCTTTCGGTGACTAGGGTAGCTCTCTTCAAGTACCTCCCGCAACACACAGTGTTTGCCTTTATGCTGAACCCTACCTCTTAAGTTTGAGTCTTCTACGCAGTACTGGTAATGCCATGAGGTTCCGGAGTCTTCCTAGCTACTGGACAATCTTTACTTTATCCTTGGGCTTGGCATACCGTCTGTCATTCCCACATTCTCAAATGATGTGAGGTTTTAATCACATTTCTGGTGTTTTAGGGTACTCTCCTTTTTGTCTGCTCAATGACTTCCTGTTTGTTTCCTGCTCTTTCCCTTGGCATGTGGTTGATGAAACAGTGTGTCTAGTTGTCTCTGCTGTTAGCGGCCATCATGACAGATGCCTTGTGGGCTGTCTTGCACTTGGCTATGGTCGTGTATGTCTTGGCCATCATGGAGCTTTATACTGACTGTCCCCACAAGAATGTGGATGCACTCAGCTCTGCATCAGGTATGCACTTTGTTGCCTGCAGTGTATGTGCACTTTACCCAAGCTGTATGCGTCCATGTTCCAGGACATTGATGGCCGTGTTCTACTCTGCCCATCTTGCATGTTGACACACTGTGTTGGTCCAGTTGCTTAATTTGGCTTGATCCTTGACCCTGGTTTTACCTCCTCCCTTGGTGGTTGCTTAGATTTTATTTTTGATGGCAGCTTTATGCCGGCCTATTTCCAATTCTTTCTGTTCTAAGGGTTCTCGCTCTCATCCTCTGAGAGTGAGGATGAGAACCCTAAACATTAGGTCGTCAGACATCATTGTTCCTGCTCATGCAGTGCCTGAGCTCACTTTGTTTTTTTCTAAGGCTATTTTCTGTTGGCATTTGCCTCCATTTGTAGAATTGGGGAGCTTCATGCTCTTTTCTAGTCATGGTTTTGTTCGTTTGGCCCTGGTGGGCATTATGTTCACCTGCCTGCAGCCTTCTCCATTTAGTACTAGTACTAATGAGCTTGTGCTAGTTCAGAGTGATTTAGTAATTTGTTTAC
>NC_091168.1:31803797-31834653 GCF_040958095.1 Procambarus clarkii | reverse complement strand
GACATGTAGAATCCAAATGGTTGAGATAAAGTATTTAGTCCATGTAGCAGGACCAAACAAGGCACGGAACGTATTAATACTGGAAGGAATAGTGCGAGTGCATCTGTGGGGGAAGGGGGGGGGGGGCGCCAAGGGATCAAAGGAGAAGCTTGGTCTGGGTTCAATGTAGTGGGAGCTACAGAGCTCAGTCTTCCAACTCAGTCCAACTTGGGGAACCTGGTCGCCCACCCCATGAGCCTGGGAAGTTATAAGAGGATCATTCAGCGGCACAGAAACGAGTAGGTAAGAATGTCATTCACGAGTAAGCCCCCATACCCACCATGGAGCCTCAATTAGAGGTTAGGACACCACAAGATGGGGTTTTCCCCAGGGGTGCATTGTGAGTATATGCCCCACAATCACCACCTTAAAAACAGTCAGTCCATCGAGATCGGGTTCAGAAACGAAGGCGAGGATTGACAATAAAAGTGTCCCCTCGCTCAAAATGTCGGGTACCACAGTTCAACAGGTGAGTGCGCGCGCCTCCCAAACAACAGGGCATCAAAATAGATGATGTCTGAAAGAATACTCATGAATGGCAAAAAGTTGATGGGAAATAACAACTAGAAAGATGAAGGGGGGGGGGGGGCAATAAAATATAAAGAATAGGTGACATGAAAATGAAATAAAAGGAATTCAATAGTAGTGAAGACGGCAGCAGGAGCATAAGGCTTCAAAAGAACAGAGGACTGTCCCATGGAGCATTACACCCTGGCAGCCACCCACCAAGCCCCCTCACACGACAACTGGCTGGAAAGGAAGGGGTACTTAATGAAAGCTAGATAAAATAAAAGAACAAACACTGGCGAAAATAATGTTATCCCTGCAGCCCCTATGATCAGTAAACAAAGTAATTATCAAAAGGATCAGTAAACAACTTATTATATTTCCAACCCTCCCTGTCTACCACCTTTAGCTTCTAAAGTCACATAGTATTAGTGTATATTCTAATTTTGTTCAATGTTATTAGTGTACACATTGTATTCAATGTTATTTAATAAGATAAACTAGACTAAAGATTACAATAAAATCAAAAGAATATGATATATCCATGATAAAACATTGAGGCTGAACAGTGTGGGTTTGGTCCCAATGTATTGCCTCCATATCTTCTCTTAGACTAAGAAGTTTATTTCTGCTTAATGTGTGTGTGCAAAGGAAGAATTGACAAACACTGCATTATTTTTAATTACAGTACTTATTCATGCTGAGGCAAATATATACATAAAATAAGCCATACGCCATAATGAACATCTGCTGAGGTCTTATAACTTAAACTTTTACAAACCTGGAAAATGTGCCAATGTATTTGTTGGCAATGTGAGCAATTTTTACTACAGCCCTTGAGATAATTAATGTCAAACTGAAGCATAAATTCATGTAACCATCCTGACCAGTAGTCATAATGTTTCTCTTTAAAATTCCTGTTTGCACTATTTTAAGGAAAAAAACACATGAATGCTTTGCAAGTAGACATGTTAACTTATCTTATATCAAAGTAAAAAAACTGATAATTCCAGTAAGATGCTCCGAGTCACACCACCACCAACTCAACATGTAAAAAATGACAAACTACAGGTACAGCCTTTCCATGTTAGCTGACAAACTACAAGTACCACCCCCTCCCTTGTTGCCTGACAAATCAGAAATACATCTGGAGTGGGTTATATGAGCTCTTGCATAGGATAAGCCCAGCCTGAGGCCAAGCTTGACTTGTGCAGCCCTACCTTGTAACACAATAATATTTAGTGTGTGTGGTGTCTAATCTCGTGACTTAATGGGATTTCCTTAGTCTTTCCATGAAAGGGTTTCTTGGCCAAGGGTAACATCACAGTTTATACAAAGGCTGTACAGTGGCACAGAACCTGCATCCCTGAACTCTCCGAAGGTTTGATCACTTTCTATGGCTTCAATATTCTTTGGTATATCACGTTCTTGAGATTCCATTGTGTATCGGTCTGCTTATTAAATCTCAAATACATTCTCATTATTACAGTATCACAATCACATTGCTCTTGCATCCCCATTTGCTGTCTATGGCAATTCTCATTTACTTACTTTCCTTACACTCTTATTTAGAATTACTTTGGAACATTGTTTTCTACCCTTGATACATTATAAATGAATGTGGAAGTGTGTTTTGGTGTATTTTATGCATTTGGACAACACTGAATGGAATTTATCAAATCTGGCATGATGGCATTGGGCCTCCAAGAGGCAAAGGCTATAAGCAGTTATGCTGACCAAACCACACACTAGAAAGTGAAGAGACGACGACGTTTTGGTTCGTCCTGGACCATTCTCAAGTCGATTGTGAGAATTGACTTGAGAATGGTCCAGGATGGACCGAAACGTCGTCGTCCCTTCACTTTCTAGTGTGTGGTTTGGTCAACATATTTCAGCCAAGTTATTGTGACTCCTCGTCTGCATATAAGAAGTTATGTCATGGTACTGAAGAGCAGCTGCAGTCTCTCAAGACTCAGAATTTAGTATCTGAAGGCACCCAGGAGGGTCAACAATACTTATGATGATTATGGACAGCAAGGAGCACATGTGTAGAATGAGAATAATCAATAAGGCATATAAAATGAAATGTATGTATCATAGTGAGATAATTATACCCCAGATTAAAAACTTTAAAGAGGAAATTGTGTAATGAAGACTGTGTTTAGTGAACATGATCTTTAGTGCGTGTGATCTCAATTGTGTACAGTTAGGATCTTCTCTCACACATGTATACTTTAGGTGAAAATTGCTGCAGAGGTTAAGACTGAATGTACTGTAGTGAAGGTTGTGTTGTAGAGATTCTGCAAGTATGCATGTCAATCCCATTGGCTCAGCTAGTTACACTTAAATGATTATAGATAAGCGTACTTACAGGATAAGAAATATGCTTGTGGTGTCGTGCCTTCCAAATAATCTTTATCATATGACTCTTTGAAACCACTGATGGTTTTGGCATGCACCACTTTTTTAACATAATTGTTACAATTGTCTACAACTCTGTTTATAAAAAAAAAAAGAAAAAAAGAAAAAAAGAAAAGGATCGTTTATAAATTTTTTCGGCACATTTGCATGATATAAATGCATACAGCTACAGTATATATAATACACTTTATGTTGTACCTAATAGTCAAAGTTGCATAACAAGTCAAATTTCTTTCAATATGTATTGAGCTTTTTAAAAATGGTAATTCTTCGATTAATAGAAATAACCAGTTTAACCCTTAGACCGCACAAAACATACATACATGATTTGACAAAATAATTTAACATAAGCTTTTAAAATTTGCAAAAACGCCTTCCATTTTTTTTTTGCATAATTATCTAGGCAAATGTTCCAACTCTGTCTAAATGATCACAGCATAACTTGAAAAACAAGAGAATCAAAATTAATTTTAAATTGAATATTCAAAACTACAGATATTCAATTCAGAATAAAAAATATGAACTATCACCAATTGTTCATTTAATATAATTATTCATTCAGAATAGCATATGATCATTTTCATCAAATTAGAATATAGGTTTGCAGTACAGTTTACTGTAAAAAAAAAAAAATCATTAATAGGGCATTTGAAATATGCGGCAAATTTAGACCAACAAAATTATAACTCCAAATGTATAAATTTTACGAAAAATCTAGTCTGAAGAGATTTTAGAACAGAAAGCCGAGCACACAACATGTCAAAATAGTGAGAATCGGTCAAAAACTTTAATTTTAGAAGCCTCTCAAAGTTAAAATTCTAGTTTCAGAGATAATTGAAGTTCAAGTTATCAACAATGAATAAAGGTAGTTTTAATACGTTAATTTAATTGTATGTTTTAACAAACATTGTTTGGCATTCATACTCGAATATGTGAAAGTTGTAGGTCAATATGTGTTGAAATGAAGTCAAGAAAAATAATCCCCAAAAAAACAAAATATAGGGATAATTATAATAATTTAGGGGATATATTTAGGATACACTTTATACAAGTGAAAAAGCCCTAATGTGGTCCCTAATTATCAAAACAACCTAAAGAGACAAAGAAAATTGTTTAAAATCAGAAAAAAATCAGCCAAAAAAATTAAATGTTCCAAGTTTAGCGAGTTGTGACCGATTTATTTGTTGACCAATTTCATTCTATCTTTACATAGTTAGGGAAACATGTGCATCCTCCAGGATGTAAAGGTTACAACAAAATCAGATTATAAACAAAGGAAAAACTAAAATCTTAAGAAAAAAAAATATATATATTTTGGGACACTGATGAAAGTAACATATATTAACATTGGACAATGTATTTATATGATATATAACAAAATAGAGCATATTAACATATTTATTTATTATTATTTGTGTTGTTATGTATTACTCAGCACTGATACAAAGGCACCAACTGCATATCCACTTTGTGGACACTTCTTACTACTACTATTCTTCTTCTTTGAGGCATAGGACAGGTGCTTGCATCTCTTTATTACTCCATAATCCTTCAGTTCCAGTTAATAGGAGCTTTTCTCCTTATCAACAAAACGTTTATATTTAAAAAAAAATTGTCTAAAATCAATTTCTGAAAATATTTAGATAAAAGTTTCATGACACTGAAGCCAATAAGTTGGGGATTTGTTTAACATTTTTAAGTTATTTTTACATAATTCGAATTGTTTTCGCTACCAGGCCCCCAATATGTGCGGTCTAAGGGTTAATGAACACCTAAATACAGCATGCCTATTATTCTAAAGCTTAACCTAAAGTATGCAAAATTAGACCTAAGTAATCAATATACAAGTAATCTGTTTATTCCATTAAAAACTTATTATTTTTGCAGAAATGTATTTAACAACGATCACTGGATGTTAGGCAAAACAAACCATACCTACTAGATCTTTTAGACAGGCCATCCTGCAAGAGCAGGACTGTTTGAATCCCATCATTAATGGAGGATTTGAAGGCTAAACAATTTTTCATTCAATTAATCCAAGTGACTTTGTGCAATGGTTCGCACACACACACACACACATACACACAAATGGACTGTGCGCATAAATCTGCCTTGCTTTCAATTACCAAAGATTTAGCTATGTAAGGGAAGTTTGCTTGTTGAATTGGAGGATCAAGTCCTTGTGTTAGTGGTGTTCGTTCACTCACTCATTCGCACGCACATGCACACACACACACACGCACAAACACACACTGTGTGTGTCAGAAAGAGAGAAAGACCTGGGGGTTGATATTACACCAGACCTGTTCCCTGAAGCTCATATCAAGAGGATAACATCAGCGGCATATGCCAGGTTGGCTAACATAAGAACTGCCTTTAGAAACTTGTGTAAGGAATCTTTCAGAACATTATATACCACATATGTCAGACCAATCCTGGAGTATGCAGCTCCAGCATGAAGTCCATATCTAGTCAAGCATAAGACTAAACTGGAAAAGGTTCAAAGGTTTGCCACCAGACTAGTACCCGAGCTGAGAGGTATGAGCTACGAGGAGAGACTACGGGAAATAAACCTCACTTCATTGGAAGACAGAAGAGTTAGGGGGACATGATCACCACATTCAAGATTCTCAAGGGAATCGATAGGGTAGATAAAGACAGGCTATTTAACACAAGGGGCACATGCACTAGGGGGGGACAGGTGGAAACTGAATGCCCAAATGAGATATTAGAAAGAACTTTTTAGTGTCAGAGTGGTTGACAAATGGAATGCATTAGGAAGTGATGTGGTGGAGGCTGACTCCATACACAGTTTCAAGTGTAGATATGATAGAGCCCAATAGGTTCAGGAACCTGTACACCTGTTGATTGACGGTTGAGAGGCGGGACCAAAGAGCCTTCGCTCAACCCCCGCAAGCACAATTAGGTGAGCACACACACACGTACACACACACGTACACACACACACACACACACACACACGTACACACACACACACACACGTACACACACACACACACATGATAGGGGGCTGGTGGTTGAGTGGACAGCGCTCTAGACTCATGGACCTAGGGACTGAGGTTAGATCCCCGCAGCCAAAGGAAACAGATGGGCAGAGTTTCCTTCACCCTGATGCTCCTGTTACCTAGCAGTAAATAGGTACTTGGGAGTTAGACAGCTGCTACACTCACAAGATGAGTGGCGCTGCCCAATAAACTCGCCCTTCGGGGCAAAATTTAAAATTTAAAAAATGCTTCTTCCTGGGGACGTGTGTGGTGGGGGGAGGAGGAGGGGAAAAATTAGTTAGTAGTTAATAACAGTTGATTGGTTGACAGTTGAGAGGTGGGCCGAAAGAGCAGAGCTCAACCCCTGCAAGCACAACTAGGTGAAAACACACACAACAAATTATGCCTCCATGCACACAAGAACAAACTAGTGCACTCACACAAGCACACACACACACACACACACACACACACACACACACACAACACACACACACACACACACACACACACACATACCCACTTGAAAATGTAAGGAGGTAATCAGTAATGAACACTTGTTAATGCTACTCTAGCCAAGTGAGATTACACTCCATAAATCTGTGTCTACTCTACATATACTTCAGTTTATACATAAAAGTGAAATCCACTAGTACAGTTGGCTAGGCTTTAATCTTCTGGCCTGTGTCAAAGAAAACAAAATTCTGACTCCAAAAAACGCAGCACTCTACATATTCGTGAATTGGGACACATTACCCTATCCAACTGTACCTATGAACTTGACCACCGTCAGCAAATACATAAGAACACTTAGTAATTTGTTTACATCGTCAGCTAGTAAGTCTGCCATTATTTGTTGAAACGTATTTATTTTCTAAATGATTCACACACTAACCGACACGAAGTACAAATATCACAAAATTAACGTTACCAATAATTACATAATAAACATGGTCAGAATCTCTCTTTATTAGGCTTTGTTGGCAATCATATTAAAAACAGTTACAGATGTTGAAAATAATTCCACATTATCAATAAAAATGTGTAGTGTCTACGATAAAGTACAGTCTTTGTATTCAGCTTCAGACATGTCATCTTAAATAACTTTCAAATTTCACACGTTTCCCTTGATAAATCACATTATAAAAATTATATAATCGGCCAATGAAAAAAAAGTGTGAAATTCGTCAAGTATATCAAAATAACATAAAATAATAGATAAAACACATGCCCCAGGAACAGATCAATGGACATAAGCACCCATAACACACAATTATAGGCTGAGTAAATCCATTTTTCAAAATATTTTGGCTCAGACAACTGCCCATTGCTGGCCTTCGAAAACACGGTAAATTACAAGACTAGCATTCATATAAAATAGCAACAAATGTGACAATTGTATGCTTACACACCAACGAGCTTCACATAAGGTGGAGATATAACAACGCCACAGCTTTAAAAATCATTGGCCACCAACCGAGGCTACAAAAGCACCCACCATAAAATTATTAAATTTTCATGTTTTCCACCTTCAAATATAATCATACTTTCTGTTTTGATTAGAATTAACACATCAAAGTCATTTTGCATGCAAAAAGCTACCTATTTAAACTGTTTACATAATGTACAAAATTTTCAAAGCTGGATCTTGCTTGTCCCTACACATGGTATAGCTAGGAGATAGAGTGCTACAGGCCAGCACCAGCAACAGTTGGGAAGATCACAAGCACTCCAACTTTCACTCACTTTTTACATGGAATATATATACCACTCTCTCACATACTGGCATAGAACACTTCAGTGGAATAGTTTAAGTTAGGTTCCTGTTACTTTGTGAGCAGGCGGTTATAAAACGACCGAACTTCCATTTCAGATCACTAAATATTCAACATATAATATCTGTAGTGAAATACTGATGAAAAAAATATATAATAATTTTCACCAAACATGTACCATTTAAATGCAGGAGTATTGTCATTTGCACACAGACTGAGAATCAATACTCTCTTGTATGTAATTACGTAAGAGTAACTCCTTTTGTGTGCAACGATGCGTACACTTCTTTCCTCAAAGAATATGAGAAATAAAAGGCTATAAACAAAAATGTCATGGTAACACTAGCACAATATTTCAGCTTGTTTCTTAATAATGAACATACAAAAAGTAAGCTAACGCTGTATTGTATTGGTAACGTCCCTTACAGTGTTCTCTATTTCCAAGAACAGTTTTTCATTGTGTTCAATTGAGCGTCCTCCAGCTGAGCGTAGCTGTCTGGTCTGTAGCTCCAGGCGAGTCAACAGTTCTCGCATATGGAACCGAGTTTGTGGTGGAATGTTATCCATATAATCTCCACATGCACGGTGGAAGGCCGACACTTTCTGTGCCGCTTGAATGCACGCAGCAACAGTCGAGGTGGAACTCTCTGATCGCAGGTTTGCTATGGAAGTCTCCACCAAATGACCATGTTCCATTAAACCAGCCTTCTCAGCACTGCTATTTGATGAACCACTCACACTGTCACTGGGAGCAGTGCCACCTGATGATGTCATACTCTGAGGAGGATTGCCAGCATGATTAACTTCCTTTAACAGCCTAATGTCTTTTATATCAGTATCTTTACCATCTTTCTTCACAGAAAGAACTGGAACTGAAGGTGGCCTAATAATTGATGGGGTAGCATATATGCCTGCTGGTTTAGGAGGCGGTGGTTTTACTCCAGCAGGAGGTGGGGGTAACTTAAAAGTCTTCACCATTGGTTTAACTGGAACTGAAGGTTTCCCATCAACAATCTTGACATCAGCTTCACCACCGCTGGTAGGGAGGCCACATCCTTCTTTCTAATTTACCAACTTTTCCTTCATCTTCTGGAGTCTTGTTTGCAGGTTGAGTCTCGTGTTTGCGTCCTTCTCGCTCTTGGTTAACTTTGGCAATTCTGGCCGCTTATATATACATGGAGCATACTTGGGACTAGTTTGGTTAGGATCAGACTTTGCTAGTTTGTCAGAATCCTGCTTTTCCCACAACTTCTTTAAAACTACTTATGCTACTTGAGCTAAAACGTTTGGCCTCCTCATCTCGCTCACTTTTAAAAGAATCACTTTGAACACTGTCCCTCTTTTCACCTTGCAAACTGTCCCTCTTTTCACTTTGAATACTTATTATACTTTCACTCATAACATCGCTCTTAATTCCAGAGTCACAGCTCCATTCATTCTTACCACTGCTGTCACTCTTTTTAATCACTTCACTTAACACTTGTATACCATTTTCTTGTTGCTCCCCAGGGGAACTATCCTCCTCAGGTGACTTTGCTGCTGACTCGCCATCTTTCACCACACTGGTCTTTCTCAGCTGTGCTCGAAAATCCATCAAAGTACTATGAGGATCAATTTCTGTATTACAACAATCTTCCACACTTTTTTGCTGTGTCTGTTTTCCTAAGTTGAGCTTGAAATTAATTTTCCTCTGATCTTTCTCCGAACTATTTCTTTCAAATGGACTTTTCACTTTTTTTAAACTAGCTTTGAACCCTAATTGATTACCAGTCTCTCTTACATTAATATTTTCTGACTCACATTTAATAGAATGTTCATTATTAACTGTATTACCATTATCCAAATGAGGACTCTCACTCATTTTATTATTTTTATGACGTAAACTTTCAAACAACTCAGAGACTAGCTGCAGTGCAGGATTCTTTTGGCTACCAGGTGAAGTTTCCTCAGTAGCAACAGGATCTGGACTATGCTCTTTCTTATCATCAACCTCTTTTAATTCGGCCACTAACTTCAGTTCAAGACTTTCTTTAACTTCGTGATTGATCCCTAGTCCTAGTACTACTACCTTTGGTTCTTCTGATGAGAGCTCTTCTATGCTGCCATCACGAGAGACAAGTGAAGCAGCATCAACTGATGGAGGGCTTCCATCTACTGCAGCTGGAGAGGATGGAGTTTGTCCTCCATCTCCAATGGGGGAAGATGGAGTTTGCAAACCTTCTGTTTCAGCTGATGATGAGCCAGGACTCTTGGCAGGAACAGAGCTGGCCTTTACTTTAATTTTTGTATTGCCAAGACCAGGGCGCGGAGAAAGGTTTTCATTAGACTTGAAGCTCTCACAGGAATCAGATGACTGATCCCTGTGTCTCAAGTTCACTCCAAACCTTGATGCTGGACTACCTTCACTTGTATCCCCATCAATACTTGTATCAAGGCTTGGCTTGGCTCGCACGGGAGGCTTATCTGCATCTGTATCTCGTAGTCTTCGCCGAGTAATGCTTAAAGTTGTTCGTTCTGCTTGAGGAGACTCGGAACCTTCTGCTGCAACCTGTTGATTTTTCTGATGATTGAGCTGATAACTTTTGTGGACTTACATTAGAGTAATCTGTCTTCCGCCTTGCTCTTGGTGATGGAATTGGCTTTTGTACCAAGCGTCGATGAGACTCGGGAGAGGATGTTCCTAACCAACGATCTGATCCTGGCGGAGGAGGAAATGTCAAGTGATGCACACTGAGTGTCTTCCATGAAGTCATCAGGCGGAGGAGGCAGATCTACAGGAGGAGGTGGAAATTCTAAATCAGCTAAGCTAGGTTCTTTAGTGCGTTTGTCTGTTCGGAGAGGTGGGAGACGAGGACCTTAACCGTGATATCAAGGTGACTGAGGTGGAAATCCACTTTGGGTCGAGTTACTACGAATCATGGAAGCTGAATTCTTATCTGGAGTATCTTTGTTTTCCTCCCTGATCCCCTTGGTCATCCTGTTGAACATGTTCTTGCTGTTCTTCTTGTGTTCTGATGATTGAATATGGTCATCAGAAGGAGGCACACCTTGGGAAAGACCACTCTGGCGGAGAGATTCTAGGTAAGCTCCAATTCTTGCACCTTTCGGCAAAGTGCCATATCGGTTTATGGCCCTCTTTACATTGTGAACTTCTAATGCGGCAACAGTGAGGTGTTTTCCCCCACCAATACCACTCTGACTGTCAGCCTTTTTCCCATTCTACCACGTCGTAATCTTCTCACCGCTAATCTTAGGGTCTCGAAGTCCAACGGACGATTTTTGTCTGAAATTAAAAAACAAAACAAAAAACTAAGTATGACAAAAAAATATTATTTTCTGCAAGTAATGTATGCAGAGTGACAAAAAAATATTATTTTCTGCAGGTAATGTATGCAGAGTCGTCAACCTTCAGATGATGCATTTTAAGACATATAGGATCAATACAAAATGAAATGAAAGCCAACCAACTGCTTCCACTTTTTGGAAGGCTATACTGTAATATAAAATTAGTCATTTTAAAAAGTAAATTACATATACAAATATAAATAATCCATCCCACACCTATAAATTAAAAGGAAAGCAATGACATTTCAGTCTGCCCTCAACTTGATAAAAAGTTCAGAACGGCCAGAAACGTTGTCGCTTTCCTTTCACGGTGTGTGCGCGTTTGGTTGTCTTTAGCCATGTGATTTTGAATTTTTTTCTGCATACACAAATGTACACTAAACAATTAGCATGTGATGACAAGAGAGAGAATCCTTATCACCATAGTTGTTTATCTGTCGTTAAGTAATTATTTATGAAAAGGAATAAAATTTTGGTTTAAGAATGATCAGTACTGTTTAAACTTTATCTTTGAAATTTAACCCCTAAACTTGATATAGCTAACTGCTTGCACGAGAGTACTCAAGAAAGGCATTCTTCAACACTTATCTCAGTGGATGTCATAAAAAAACACTTTTATTTGTTACCACTGAAGAGTCCTGCCACATGCACAATACTTCATTTTAATATGTGAGTACTGACAAGACAAATATCAATCACTAAAAAACTAAAAGTTTATTCTGTAAGACTGAGAAAAGTTATAACGCAAGGAGACTTTAGGGTGACACAGGATTGCTGCAGGCCAAGACATCATCAAGTGATATGGTGGCAGGAGACCCAGTTGAAGTACAGTTGAAGTTGATGACTAGTCACATGTAGCATATCAAAGATTTCAGACAACATAGCGGCAAGCTTCAGTGTTGGCAGAGAAAGCTGCTTGGGAAGCACACCTCCCATGAGGTGTGGGAGACTGAAGCGGAGTCTCAATGAGAGAGGGTAAAGGTTCTCCTAGTGGCATTTCAATGCTGAATAAGAAAGGGAAGAGGTTCTCTAGTGCTACTTCAATGCTGAGTAAGAGAGGGAAGAGGTTCTCTAATGCTGCTTCAATGCTGAGTAAGAGAGAGAAGAGGTTCTCTAGTGCTGTTTTAGTGCTGAGTGAGAGAGAGAAGAGGTTCTCTAATGTAAGCAGCATTGACCTCCCGCACCACATGGGGTGGGATGCAGGAGGCCGAAAACCTCCGAAAAGATGGGACCGAAGAACCCTCGGGATCACGGAACCAAACCCAGGGAGGGTTAGACAGGGGTTGGAAGTGGAGATTTCCATCTCCAACTCATACAAGGAGGTGGAAAAGGAGAACCCCGCCCCTTGTAACACCAAGCCCCCGCTCCGAGGGTACAAAAAACCCAAGCGGGGTCCAATGGTACCCAAGGCCCCATGTCAACATCTCCCCCACCCTGGGAACCTCCCCACGAGGACCCGGGGTCGAGCCGTCCTCCAAACCCCCTGCCTCTAAAGAAAAGGCAAGAGCAGCCGAAATAGCAGGAACAAAAGGGGCCCATTGGTCAGACCCAGAAGCTCCGGCTGGAGGACCAGGCTCGAATGCCTCCATCGCCACACTGCAAGGGAACTTCCCTGAAACTGCAAGAGTCTCAACCCCATCTGAACCCTGCCGAGACTCCGAAGCCGGAAGCAAGGAGGGGAGGACCAGGACGCACAACAGAAGGAGGTGGACAAGAAGGTGCGGACGTAACCAAAGGCGAAGTGACTAAAACCCCAAGTCCGGGTCCCTATAACTAAAGCGGAGCAGTCGCGGGGCATCTGTGGTAACAACCAACTTAGCGCGCTGTAGCAATCGAAATCGAGCATGCAACACTGAAGCTGCCTGCACCCGCACATCATGATCATCGGTCTGGGAGAACTGGAATACAAACAAGCAACAAAACTCGCAAGACTCCAGGTCGAGTGTGTCACTGACCCAACAGGCAGCATGACGACACCAGGTGTCACCCTTGTCTCAGGGTGACACCCGGTGAGTGTCACTCTGAGACAAAGGGACAAAGCAACCTTCAGACTCGCACAAAGACTTCAGACAGGGAAGATTTCCCGAGACCTGGAACTTCAAGAACAAGAGGTCATAGATTTAAACTAGCTAAACACAGATGCCGAAGAAATATAAGAAAATTCACCTTCGCAAACAGAGTGGTAGACGGTTGGAACAAGTTAAGTGGGAAGGTGGTGGAGGCCAAGACCGTCAGTAGTTTCAAAGCGTTATATGACAAAGAGTGCTGGGAAGACGGGACACCACGAGCGTAGCTCTCATCCTGTAACTACACTTAGGTAATTACAAAGCGAGAGGGTGACCCAGGGGTTGCATCCATTGGACCACAGAGCCCCAGTGGGGTTCCTCAGGGCTCCTTAGTCATGGTATTGCACTAAGGAAGCCCAGGCAGGGTACTACTAACCGGCACACAAAACTACCAAGCGAACTGCTAAAGCTGAACCCCCCCCCCCCCCCCCCCCCCCCCGGGACGTGTACACTCACAGGGGCCTAGCAGAGGACCACCAAATTACAATAGAGTGTGACCAAGCAAAGACAGACCCCCCCCCCCCCCCACCAGGCAGGAAAAATACTTTATAGAAAAGCTTGAGTTAATTAAATACATAAAATACAATTTTTAAATCAAATTATTTTTATTTATTAATTATTTATTATTTAAATTATTTTAAATTAAATTAATAAATTTTTTTGGGGCATGGGAAATTCAACAGGTGAGGTTCAATGACAACATTTTGGGATCATGGCAATATCTTTACATAGTGATTTAAAAATCTGGCTCCTAAGAAATACAAGCAAGAATGTTGAAGTCTTTTTACAGTTCTCCTATTAATTGTCCTTCATATAATTGCTTTAAATTAAAAAAAATTCTAACACTAATGTGGCTTTTTATACAGTATGAAAATACAAACTACTAGGGCTAGCATTTAATGGTTATCATCTGATATCACACTTTTCCATATGCTCCGACGTGACGTATACCAAGGGAGACGTTATTATCCCTTGTTTGGTGGCATTATGATTTGCTCTTGGTATGTGAGGAAAATACACACTAATAAATCCAAGCAACTTGTTACACATTTTGTGATTTATCTGAATAATGTCGTCTGGTTTAGTAGCCCCTCTGAAAAGTTGTTCAGTTGATAGGTATATCTAAAATATCACCCAATTGTTGACTCATCCACAAACTAGAAAATGAAGGGACGACGACGTTTCGGTCCGTCCTGGACCATTCTCAAGTCGAGTGTGAGAATGGTCCAGGACGGATCGAAATGTTGTCGTCCCTTCATTTTCTAGTGGGTGGATTGGTCAACATACTTCAGCCACGTTATTGTGACTCATCGCCTGCATCATCCAATTGATGGATCTGTGAAAAATTGTTTGGTTGATACGTCTATCTGAAAAGTTGTCAAGTTGATGGGTCTATCTAAAAAAACTGTCCACTTCACAGGTCTATTAACACTTTAGTGCGCGCGGCACTAGCTGGAAAAAAAAGCGGATTGTGCGCGCGGCGTTCTGGGTGCTCAAGCGTAAACACAAAAAGTTTATAATCTTTTCACGCTCCTAACATCAATTCTCGAGCTACGTTTTTCATTTTGGTATCAATGCGTTGACAATAAAAGTCTACAAGATCATATGCATAAAATGTCACCCAAGCATTTGGTATCCCACCACGAATTAAATAAACACGAAGATGACTCGCCGTGACACCCAAACAGGAAGTAAATGTTCATACTCTTTCGTTTGTTGCCAGCCTCACAGTCATCCTACAGCGCTTATTTTGATATCACTGAACTCGCAATAAAATTCCCCACCCAGACATATGCCTATCAATGTCTAATTATGTTCCGTACGAGTGTGGGAACTGGGCGAAGCGTTAGCCGTGATTTCAGCAGCGACGACACTGTTGTGATGCAGCGCTTTGAAAGTTTATACTTATTTCACTGTCCTGACATTATTTCTCGAGCAACGTATTTCATTTTCATAGCAATGTGTTCGCAATAGAAAGTTCTATAAGAACATGGGTAGAATTGGCCAACAGAGCGTCAAATAAATTTGCGGCGAATAAAATCTTACGCGAATCTTACGCGTGTTTTTACCCGTGAGCGTAAAAGTTTTTACTTTGCTCATGTTTTATCAAGTTTATACTTGATTCATTCCGTTTTTTTTTGTTTGTATAGTGTTCGGAATAAAATTCTCTACACAGACATATGCATATAAATGTAGAATCATGATCGCGGCCAACACAAGAGTGTGTGGAGTGCGCGATTACCTCTTGTGACACCAATTCAATAGTCTCTCCTCTAAGTTACAATACATTGCTGTTTTCTCAAATAGGCACAGTGCCTATTAGAGAAAACAAAAATTTAATGGCAAACATATTCATACAAACCCCAAGTCGATCGAGTAGTAAATACCCAATATAACACTGTCCGTAAATTTACGTCGTGATCCGACAAGCAGTTAGGGAAACTGCCCGTAAGTCCAAGTCGAAAATCCAGGAAAGTGTTAACCTGAATTTACCTGACGACCACTCTCTCTCTAGTGGCCTTGACGAGGACAGGAAGCTAGCAGCTTGTCAAAGGTCCCAGCATTTGTTCTGATGATTTTATCCAGCTGGATTTTGCATTGCAGCAAAATTTTGGTATTTATGGCTTGAGTGGGTAGGCAGTTCCACGGGTTTATAACCCTATGAGTGAAAAAGCATCTTCTAGTTTTCCGTTCTCCAATATGACTTTTTGAGCTTGAACCCATTGTTCCTTGTTTGTGTTACATCTGATCTTATAAAGAAGTGGTCCGGATCAATATCCTCCAAATTATTAAATACTTCACAAGTTTTGATAAGCTGTCTAGTTTATTGGGCCTGTCTGAATAGTTATCCAGTTGAGGGGTCAATCTGAAAATTATTTATACATTTAATCAAGAGATTGTGACTAATATCTGACTCTTGTTGTGTCCCATTTGCTATGCTCAGCCACACTGTGCTCACTTTTTTGCGCATAAGCTAGTCCCAGACCTTGCACATCTTTCCAATGTTATGTGACTATCTTGCTATTCAGATTTTATGTGATACAGGTACTTTTAAAGTTTTTCCATAAATCTTGGTGCATTATTTCTGAAAGGATACTGGAGTCCCTAATTCTGAAAATGTAGTTCAAGATATATACCGTTATAAATTTATTAGGTATATATATACCTTTATGTTAAGATATGTAATTGCATTTGCTTAGTAAAATACTAATTGCTCATATATAACCTACAGTATACCCTAAATTTCCTATTTACAGCATAAACAATACTCACAGACAAATTATTTTCAACTTAAGACATAAATTCACTATCTGGAAATCCAAAATTTGTTTACCGACCTAAAGGACTGAAGGTGCGGAGGGTCTGCTCTAAACGTGGAGTGAGTAGACGTAAGACCTTGTGTAGTAGGTAGAGACTGAGCGCCAGAATCCTCAGTGTCGGGTGTTCTCTCACGAAGTTCACTCTCGCTCTCTGCATCATTGCTGCTAGCCAAGTCGGCCAAGTCCTTCTGGATTCCTGGAATTCCCGTCAACATTACTCGAGTTACAAAATATTTTTTCACATAATATTAACCGTTAAATGGTTCCAGTCACTCTCTTAGTCAAATGTGCTTTCTTTGAAGGAGCCCCTTGGTGGCATCCTGTAGCTATCTTGCCGAGATTGCTCAATACTACAAATCATATCAGTTGTGGGAGTTCTGCTTGGCCTACCGGAGCCAGAAGATGGCCCCTCTCACATAGGTACAGAGAGGAATTGACATTCTGCCATTTCACTGGATAAGCATCCAGAAAGTCAGCGAAACTTTACAGACAACTGCTGGGTTTACAAGACTCAAAGCATTAAAACTTCCAAATAACTCCCCAAAGGACTTAAATGAAACAAATTAATTCACTTAAAACTAGTTTGAACCTCTTATTACCAATCTCCGCCACCAGGCAGCCGAGAGCTCAGTCCTCTGCCAGCTCGCTAGCCAGTTCTGTCGCTGATGTGTTGGCTACTGCATCACATTAGTACTCCATGGTCATTTGTGGTGGGTCTTGGTGTTTGTAAGACAAGTGCTGGCCATCCTATGACTTGTTCTGATGAGGCCATTTGCTTGTGTATTCTTCCAACATAGAATTAGCTTCATGAGTGCATTTTCTATCTTGTGTTCTTGTATGGATTCACCTTTTTCACTCTGAATTGCAAGCATCCAGAGGTTACTTCCCTGGGTGTTCATTTAGATCTGACTTTACACTGACAAAGTAACTTCTTTGGTACATTAGGGAGTTCACCTTTTTGAGACCTGGCCACCTGGGTAGTAAAGTACCTTACTTCGGGCATTACAAGAGTTGTTTGACTTCTACACACACAAATCACATTATCGTGATAAATCAATGAGAAAATCCATAGGAGCTCATTGACATATCACAATAATGTGATTTCTGTGTATTGAAAGAGGGGCATCAAAAGTAGAATTACTGGATGACAAAGCCGAAGTGCATGGGAGAATTGTGTGAAACCCTGGTTCAGCTACAGTGGAAGTCTCTCAAATCCTCAAGGGTGCAGGAGTACCCCAGGTTGCAATTCTTTTGACAATTTTGTGGAGGTTGTCGTCGTGTGCGCATCTGGGAATACCCAGCGCATAGGTTCGAATCCTCATCATGGCCCCCCTGTGCATTTTCTCATTGTTTGACTTCTGTTTAGGCATGTGGATTAGGTTGTTCAAGTAGGTTATGTTCAGGATGCACTTGGGACTCGCTCGATTTGTTTATACAACACACTGTGGTCACCATTTGCAGTCCTGCCATGGTCCACTTAGCTGTTTTTGGTTCCCATCCCTTTGGTGAGCATCTCCAGCACCCAGGAACACCTTACCTTGCAGTTATCTTGCAATGATTCGGAGGATCAACATCTCCGCAGCCTGGTCTCTGACCAGGCCTCCTGGTGGGCTCTGGTCAACCAGACTGTTTGACATGGCTGCTCACTGTTTGGTTCATCAGATATCCTTTGAAGGTGTTAATCAAGTTCTCATTTGAACACTGTAAGAGATGGGCCAGTTATGCCCCTTATGTAGAGGTAGAGTGTTGAAAAGTCTTGGGTCATTGATGTTCATAGAGTTCTCTTTCAACATACCTACTGCACCTTTACATATTCTGCACATCCTGCCATGTTGTCTGGTCTCATATGGTGTTTTTCTGTGTGCAGATTTGGAACCAGTCGTCTTAGTATTTTCCCAAATGTAAATTATTAAGTCTCCCACCTGCACTTTAAGGAATAGAGATATTAAAATTTTGAGGGGTCCCAATAATTTAAACGTTTTATTGAGTAAATTCTAGCAGGATCTAAATCTTTGCATGCTCTCCAGATCCTCAATTTCACCAGATTTAAATGGGGCTGTTAGTAACAATATTACACCCTAGAGAGCACTACTGTCTTAAAAAGTATCATTGGTATAGCATCTCTTATTTGAAAGGTCTTTGTTATCCAACCTGTCATTTTTCTTTCAGTTGTGACAGCTACTTTAATGTGTGTTTTTTAAAAGCAAGATTTTCAAACATGATTACTATAAAGTCTTTTGCACTTTTATTATAATTTTTTTTTTTTTTTTTTTAAGTGTGGTTTGACTGCATTTTGTATGTGGTTTGTTTTGATACAGTACAACCCCAGTTCTGCGAACTATATGGGACCAACCCCAATTCGGTGCAATCAGAGATGCCTCCAGGAAGGATTTCCCCCCACCATATGGAGTTATTTCACTTCACGAAATTTTCATTTCAACCTGTGATATAATAGACCAAGTGAACATATCTTGGAGGGGAAGGGGGGAGGGAACACATCTAGCTTATTTCTCACATTCCCCGCCTTAATACTCATCGTTCATTTTAGTATCAAATTGTTGGCAATAGACCAGCTCGCATTAAAAAAAAAAAAAAAAAAAAAAAAAAAAAAAAAAAAAAAAAAAAAAAAAAAAAAAAAAAAAAAAAAAAAATCCCATAATAATCTGACAAATGGAATTTTTATAAATATTTTAATTGTAGACAGTGTTAACGTCCTCTGCTGAACTATGTGTATTGATTTAAGGACTGCAATAACGATATCATGAAGCCAAAGTGTTAAGCATCATGTTTGCTGTGGCCCATTGCAAGGCCTAATTAATACCTGAAAATCCTAGTGTCACCTGCAAAAGATGACATGGTACTATTTTGTATCCATGTCTATGTCTGAGATGACAACCCATCCTCCTGTTTTCACAGTAAATTTTCTATGTACTTGATCATACCAATATGTAGTAATGAAGCCCCTACAAGCCACTTTATTTTGTACTTAAAAAAAAAAAAAAAAAAGTCTGGGGAAAAAATACTGCTAAAAACCAAACTTAAATATTCCTTGGGCTGATATAGTTCATATGTACTATATTTGTTTAGGAGGTCCACGGTTGTTCAACATCCTCTCAGCAACTATAAGAAATATTGCCGGGACAACGGTGGACATCTTCAAGAGAAAACTAGATAATCTTTTCCAAGGAGTGCCGGACCAACCAGGCTGTGGTGGGTATGTGGGCCGCTCCAAGCAACAGCCTGGTGGACCAAACTCTCACAAGTCAAGCCTGGCCTCGGGCCAGGCTTGGGGAGTATAAAAACTCCCAGAACTCCATCAGACAGGTATCAAGCAGATATCAGGCCTCAGTTAGCATGCACACTATTAGGCCTAGGATGGTTAGGTTAGATTAAGTGTATTACCATCATAAATGTAAAACATTTCCAGTTTGTTAAAATTGAGTACTACAAATGTCTACTATCTGCTTGGCAATCACAACATACTTGTATTTTCGACTCGCATTATTACTATAATTAGTTTCATTTTAGGAGGATGAGCTTGACTTGAGGATAAGAAAAAATACTGAAGCAGGCACACTACCTTGGGGGACTCAACTTTTCATGATGGATGATCTGGATTTTTTTTTTTTTACTAATACATTCTAGGTTCTATTTGTCAGAAAATAAAAGATAAATCTTCCTACTTTGCCAGAAATTCCTATTGAGCACATTGTGTGTGCAATAACACCACAGTCACACACTTGTCAAAAGCTTTCACAAAATCTGTGTATATTACATCAGCATTTTGCTCGTCTTCCATGGCACCCAGGGCCGTGTCATAGCAGTTGTGAGAGGCAGGAGCACCCTGTTCTGAACCCGTGTTGTCCAGGGTTATGTAGATGCTGTGACTCCATATGTCTCTTGATCTTACTACTTACCACTTTTCAAAGATTTTTATGATGTGTAATGTTAGTACTATTGGTCTATAATTTTGTTTCCATTTGCTTTATTTTCATCTTTATAGAGTGGTACTATCTCTAAGTACGTCGGGGGATAACACCAGTATCTAGGCAACGTCTCCAAATAACATTAAGTGCCTGTGACAGTTTATTTTTTTTAATTCTTGATTAATATGGAATTCCAGAAGTCAAGGGCTGGTGTAGTGTGTATGTGCATACTGTCTATGACTACTTCTGAAGTCCAGTAGGGTTAGAGTTACATCTGATATATGATTTTATATTAGTATCACATTCATGAAGAATTCATTATCAATCTTCAATGTGTTTAGGGGTTCACTGAAGACAATCATACTGCATTCTCAGTATTTCACTCATTTCTTTATTGTCATCTGTGAAAGTTTCATCTCCCTTGCCCAAGGACGCAATGCTAGATGTAGCATTTGTTCCAAGTTTTGCATAGGAGAAAAAAAGTGCTTTAGCTTCTTCTCTGTATTGCTTATGGCCTTTTGCTTTGCCTCTCCTGTATTTTATATGATTCTTGTAGGTTTAGCTAGTATAATTTTTGGTCATGAAACAAAGATCTTGTGGGAAATGAACAAGCATTTTCCCACAAACCTAAAGAAATAAAATCTTGATATCACATGAAGGAAGGCAACTCATTTGCTCTGCTACCAATAGCCAAAGGAATAATGTGTGTAGCAGATCTATGAAGAATGGAGAGAGAGAAAGTGCCCTAACTAGAGAAATCAACATAAATAATAGACTAGGGAGGCTCTTAGAGTGTATGGGCAAATATTAAAGATGACACTAGCAAGCATGAAAAAGGGATAAGAAAATAGAGCAATAAGGAAAGCTTGCGAGCCACCAAAGCTGCTGAACTATACCAAGCACGTGTATGTTGCACGAGTGCTTCACATAATGCCACACCACTTTACCAGAGACCTGCTGGTTACAAAGAATGATCTGTGCCCATGTACAAAAGGGAGGTAACGATCAAACGTATATTATGCACGGCAACAGATGCCTAAATTTCTAGTCAAAGGCCCAGAGGATTGTGAATGTGGTAGTAAGACTGACCGAGCTAAGCAATGGCTGTGCATATAGAGCCACCAAGAACCCATGGTACCAAAAAGTACACACAAGCCAAACCAGAAGTATTTATATATATTTACTATCTGTATCTGCAGAATCAAGCAATCACCTCTTGAACCCCACCTTTCTAACCAATAAAGTAAGTAAATAATTATCAGAAGGCGACACCAAACCGGGAAGGCTATGTAGCACCATCAAATGTGCGGGATAATCAGAGGGCGCTAAATATCACCAAGGATGCCAATACGAGAACAGAAACGCACAAGGCGAACAATATCAAAAGTATCAGTCACAACCAATTTAAAAAGGTGGGGTCTTACACACATGCACACACACATCCTCAGAAAGCAGCCCATAGCTGCTGTCTAACTCCCAGGTACCTATTTATTGCTAGTTGAACAGACCCACCAGGGTGAAAGAAACTCGGCCCATTTGTTTCTACCTCGGCCAGGAATTGAACCCAGGCCCTTAGGACTATGACACCAGACCGCTGTCCACTCAGCCGTGTGGCCCCTACAATGGAAAATGTGGCATGGAAAATGTGACAAAAACTCCTCAAATTCCCAGACCATGATATTTGGATAGATACTTTAACCAACAGTGAGAGGCAAGGACAAAGATATATTACAACAACTCGGAAGAGCACAAAGAATAGAAGGAAGACGGGACACCACAAGCACAGCTCTCGTCTTGTAACCACAATTAATTACAAATGCACACTACTCTAGGGAATAGTCAGATGGGTTTATACTACACTTTCCAATTTCAAAAATGCATTCAAATACATGAATAGAGAAATTATTGCAAGACAAGTTTCTCAACATGATGCTTCCATTAAAATATTCAGCAGCTGCTGAATATCCATATCTCAAAAACACGCACACACACACAAAAAAAAAAAAAAAAAAAAAAAAAAAAAAAAAAAAAAGAGAGCTAAGAGGAAAGGTCAGAGGCACCAAATGTACCAAAACTTATAGAAGAAGAAAAAGGGACAAAATGATCACCATATACAAAATTGACTGATTTTTATACAATTTTAAAGGAAAATTGTTTGAAACTCCAAACATTGTGAAGAAAACATAAGTTTAAATTATAACAAAAATTAGGCCAAAAAACGAACAAAACTTATCTTTTACAGAATAGTAGGTTGATGGAATTAAATGAGACTAATAGGGTTCTACAGCACAGTAGTCTGCATCCTCATCTCACAACCAAGGGATCCAGATTCAATCCCCAGGCAGCACAGAAACATTAACCTTTTGACTCTGCATCACATCAGGTGATGGAGGGTGGCTAAATCTGGCCAAACTGCACATCCCATCAGGAGAAGCGTTAGGGGATTGTGTACGATTTAAAAGTCCTGCACATACATGGGGCTCACATCTGCTTTCTCAAACCTCCATTAACCATCCCCCCCCCCCCATCTTAAAAAAAATCCAGAGTCCCTCACTTTATTTCCTTCTAGGACCTTATTAAGAAAATGAAGACCATGTCTGGCACATCACCATCCAGTGTGTGGAGGTGCAGAGCAGCCATAATAGGAACCATTGAACGTTTAACAATAGCAAGTAAGTGATTACCATGAATATTTTTACAGCCAAAATGTGTGCTATGTGCAATTATAAGATTTAGGCTAATGTATATATACATTAGTATGAATAAATATATGCTGTATGTAGACATATATCTGTACATACATATATTTTCAAAGTTATACATAATGAACACCACATTTGACACATCAATACAACCTGTTAGCACAAAAACTAAACTAAATAAATAAAGTGAGAAACAATGAAAATAAATCAAAGTTATTCCCGTGCAGCACCTCACATCACTTCTGCCGAAAAATTAAACTAGCATTAGAAGAATACAAAAACTTTAACATAAGGTGAATTCCTTTCACCTAATGCCTCTGTTCACCTAGCAGTAAATAGGTATCCAGGAGTTAAGCAACTGTTGTGGGTTCCATCCTGGATTAGGTCATCAGTAGTTAGCCTAGGGATCCCCCGTGGTAAGCCCAAGTACAGTACAGTGTGCCAACACCATTGAAAACTTGAAAATGTCCCGTGATAAATTACAGGGATTATGGAACACCACAAGGAAAGCTCTCGTCACGTAACTACACTTTGGCAATTACACACAAAAAACTATTTCATGTACATCCTCATTAACTCATTTTGCCACTCATTCAGTTTTCTTTTCACAAAGTTTTACTTTATCTAATCCAAACAAAATAAAGATAACGTTTCATATAAAAAAATATATATATATTTTTTATCAACACACATTAAAATAATGTCTTAGTTATGCACAAAAAAATTAATAGATAAGCCTAGGTTTATAAATGCAAGTCAAGCAATTCTAATGTCAAAATATTATCCAGAACACAACAAGAATGGAAATAACATGTTTTCCATACAAAATACTTACCCACGGATGCAGGCCATCGGCCTGTTTAGGTAGTACTTAAAGTAATGATCTGGACCATCATACATATATTCATGTAAAAGGCTATTAGAAAAGTAGAAATTGGTACTTTTAAATTTGGACAAACAGGAAAAGTTTTGTATTGATGTTGAAAAGAAAACCTAACCTAACTTTCCCAGGCCTAATACCCACAATATAAGGCCTAATAGAGTACATACATACATACATACATACTATATTATAAATATATATATATATATATATATATATATATATATATATATATATATATATATATATATATATATATATATATATATATATATATATATATATATATATATTATATATATATTATATACAGGTATATATATGCTATACTAGACCTATGAATACTTAAATTTGGTTTTCAGCTTTATTTTTTTCAGACTTTAAAATGAATAGTACAGTACCAAATTTTACTATCTAATTGTTCATTATGTCTATATATGTACGATGGTCCACATAGCTACAAAAAGTACTACCTAAGCAGGAGGAAGGGTTGAAGAATGATATATCAGTCCATTCTCTCATCTAATACCTCATTTTTTATGAAATCGTTTTGACGTTTTCTATACATCAGCCTCGATAGGTTACGAGGATTGCTGGGGTTTATATATTTCAGGTTAGGCAAAACGGTAAAATTTTTGCAGTGGGAAATCGAGAGAATGGAGTAGATATACAGTACAAAGGTCAACATAAACATACACATGCATACACATACATGTCACAGAAAATTTTACTCCGACAACTTGCATGATTTTGACCGATTCTTGAATATTTTGTATCACTCATTAAAACACCAGTTTTGTGTTACTGATAATGGTCATATGCTGATAATGGTAATATATCATGCTCATATTGATGCCATGTCCTGCTGGGCATGGTGCCAAATCATGAGAGCCTCAACATCATCATCATATGACTAGTAGCACTAAACTAGATATATTAAAATAAATTTGAACTTTTTTAGCTAGTCACTAACAAATGTTTGACTGCTATACATGGATCAATAATGATTAAAAGCTCCAATTTATTTTAACCGTTAGACCGCGCATATTACCGCGCATATTGGGGATATATTAGCAAAAAATATTCAAATTATGTTAAAGTAACTTAAAAATGTTAAACAAATCTCCAACTTATTGGCTTCAGTGTTGTGAAAGTTTCATCAAAATAGTTTCAGAAATTAATTTTAGACAAATTTAAAAAAAATAAGTACATTTTGTTGATAAGGAGAACAGCTCCTAATAACTGGAACTGAAGGATTATGGAGTAATAAAGAGATGCAAGAACCTGTCCTATGCTCAAAGAAGAAGAATAGTAAGAAGTGTCCACAAAGTGGATATGCAGTTGGTGCCTTTGTATCAGTGCTGAGTAATACATAATAACACAAATAATAATAAATATGTTAATATGCTCTATTTTGTTATATATCATATAAATACATTGTCCAATGTTAATATATGTTACTTTCATCAATGTCCCCCCCCCCCAAAATTTTTTTTTTTTGGGGGGGGGGGAATTTTTTTCCTCCTTTGTTTGTTATCTGATTTCGTTGTAACCTTTACATCCTGGAGAATGCAGATGCTTTCCAAACTATGTGAAGATAGAATGAAATTAGTCAACAAATAAATCGGCCATAACTTGTAAAACTTGGGACTTTTAATTTTTTGGCTGATTTTTTCTTTGATTTCAATCTCTATTTTCTTTGTCTCTTTAGGTTGTTTTGATGATTAGGGACCATATTAGGGCTTTTTCACTTATATAAAGTATACCCTAAATATATCCCCTAAATCATTATAATTATTATAATTACTGTATCCCGATATTTTGTGTTTTTGCGGGTTATTTTTTCTTCACTTCATTTCAACACCCATTGACCTACAGCTTTCACATATTCGAGTATGAATGCCAAACAATGTTAATTAAAACATACAATTAAATAAACAAATTAAAACTACCTTTATTCATTGTTGATAACTTCAACTTCAATTATCTCTGAAACTAGAGTTTCAACTTTGAGAGGCTTCTAAAATTCTAGTTTTTGACTGATTCTCATTATTTTGACATATTGTGTGCTCAGCTGTCTGTTCTACAATCCCTTCAGAATGGATTTTTCATAAACTTTATACATTTGGAGTTATAATTTTTTTTGGTCTAAATTTGCCGCATATTTCAAATGCACTATTGACGATTTTTTTTACAGTAAACTACTATATACTGAAAACCTATATTCTAATTTGACGAAAATGAATATCATATGCTATTCTGAGAGAATAACATCATTAAATGATCAATTGGTGATAGTTCATATTTTTTATTCTGAATTGAAAATCTGAAATTTTCAATATTCAATTTTAAAATTAATTTTGAATCTCTTTATTTTTCAAGTTACGCTGTGATCATTTAGACAAAGTTGAAGCATTTGCCTAGTTGATTATGCCAAAAAAATTTGTAAGTGTTTGAGCAAGTTATAAAAACTTATGTTAAATGGTTTTAAGTCAAATCATATATGTATGTATTGCACGGTCTAAGGGTTAAAGCAATAGACATCTAGTTCACAGATCTGAAAATAAAGAGTGATGGCATTTTGGTTCATTCTGGACCATTATCTTGGTCTAGGACAATGTGATAATGGTCTAGGGCAGACCAAACCATCGTCACTACCTATATTTTCAGATGTGTGGGTTGGTTGTCTAATTTTCAGACGTGTTATTGTGACTTACTGTCTGCTGAAGGCAATACGTGCAAGGGAATTTCAAATAAATAAAACCAAGGAATAATCTAACTTAATTAAATGCCTTGCAATAATTCTAATAATAAGGTTAAGATAAAATACATAAAAGGCCAATTGTTTGCAAATGATGAACTTAAAACTTGCAGAAGACAAATGCCACCATTTAATAAGCTCACTAGTGGGCAGTCATGGAAATCCTCCTTGTTATATATCATAATGGGCTGGCATATAAAAATGCACAGATTTTACAAGGATATTTTGTGAAAAATCTATTTTAGTACGTTTCAAAATACATTTATTGACAATGTTGTTCGAGTGGTTTTGTAGGAGAAAGTATGATTTTATGCACATCAATACACAACACACACAGTTGTTGGTGAACCAAAAATGTGCATTCTATCTGATATACAGTAACCATATGAGGGAAGCAGTGAAGCTGCCTTTTTGTTTCTCAATTAAAAATTGAATACATGTACATTAGAAAAGCATCCCAATCAATAAATTAAAAAAAAAATTACTTTATTAATCAAAATAATATAAATCTTTATCAATCTAACCAAATTATGTGATAAAATCACTCTTTCTTAGAAAGGAATAAGGAGAAAAGCTTTACAAAATCACACTACAAAGTTGTCTTAGAGTCATGAGGGAAGTAGATATATCTAAGACAATAGAGGATAGTTGGGAAAGAAGCAGAGAGCAGGAGGCCACAAACTAATACCACAAGCTCAAGGAACTTGCCTGTTATGTTAGGAAGTGCTTATTACATCAATAACAAATTTAATAAGTCATTTACTTTAATTGATATACTGACTGTACCTGATGTGCTAACTGATATACTAACTAACTGATGTAGTAACAAACTGTTGTACTAATTATAACTGATCTACTAACTGTAATTGATGCATTAACTAGTCTCAAAACCCACTTTACACATTTGATTTTCAGAAAAGTTTGCATTGGATAATTTTTCAAGTGGTGTATCCTTACCCTAAGTAAGGAAGACCGCAATAGACCTATCAGGCTTTCTGTCCACAAAAATGGGAAACCAAACCACATACAGTACTGTATTTATGCAACTTCTTTAAATGCATTACATCATATCAAATATATATACTGTGTATATATACTGTATTACAAAGTTTTCATCACATGCAATAGCCCTTTTAACAAATTCTCCGAGTTGAAATGTAACTAAGAGTGTACATCATCATCAGTACAATACAGAGTCCGCTAAGCCTACATTCACAACTGGTAAGAGCAACACCGTCACCAGTGATGAACATAGGGTTATTAATCCCGAGTGAAGTTCATTACACCTCCAATCATTACAAACTGATCAGTTCATAGGCTGCACCTACACCAAACTTAGCATAGACCTGGCAAGTACAGTAATAATCTAATCTTAAAACTCTTCCACTTCAGGCAAGTCTGAGTTGGCAGAAACAAAGCACAAAGGCAGAGAAGAGACAGGGACGAAAGACGTGGTACCTTCAAAGATTTTGTCTATACCATTGAATTCATTGAGCTCATCCCCGGCCATTCCAGCAGGAAGATCTTGATCCGTGCACGTACTGTCTCGGAAGGAACTGCAAACAAAATATTAGAAATATATATTAAGATTTTTCAATGTCACATGTATTTAAGCTACATGCATATTTGTTTATTGACATGCGTGAGTACATTGTAAGATTGGGTGAAATTGAAGATTTAAACACAGGTTTTATATTCTAGAAATTAAATGATAAATCCTTAAATACTTGAATAACAATCAAGTCTATACTGTATATTTAAACTTCTGAGCTAAGCCCTTTTGGTTGCACCTCGAGCCAAGATTTAAAATGCTGTAATGAACATGTGGGCCTGCAGGCTGCTGCAAGCAATAGCCTTATAGACCAAGTTATTAAGACAAGTTTCTTATCACAAGACAGAGGATACACCTCCCACCCTCCCGTCCTTTCAGGAGCCAGTAAAGAACAAGAGGACGACAGCAGGAAGAGATCAAAAGACAGCTCCAGGTGGAGGCAGAATAAAATAAGAACTCCCTCCAGAGTGGTACTAGGGGAAAAAAAGCAACATCAGAAAACAAAACCAAAAGAGTCAAAGATTCTAAACAGTGAGAATTCAGACTCTAGCCAATAAGAAATAGAAAGTTCTCAAACTTTTGGCCAACCCATAAGAGAAGAGGCACAGCATAACCAGCAAGTGGAGTGCTGGCCACAACACACACTCTGGGCTACATGGGTTGATCTAACAAAAATGTATTTATGCTATACAAAGCAGGATCACTACAGTCCAGAATCAAGAAGCCAAAAATTGCCTGAAACTGAATAGCGTACTGTCCTAACCTGACCAGTCAGCAACAAACAATGCTCACTCTGCCTGCACATGACACGTCGCCTCACAGATTAATGCCCAAGGTGGCAGCATGGCCAATTGATTGGACCAGCCACACACACACATTGCACACTCATGGGTGGAAAAGACACTGAGCTTAAGAATGGAGTGGCAGACACCGGGGGCATAACTGCTGAAGGGAAAAGCTAAACAAAAATTAAAAAACTACTGGCAATAAAAACAGGAGAAAACTGAGTAGGGAGAACAAAGTGATCCAACAAGTAAACATTCCCAAAGCACAAAGCACATCCCAGGCAGCGATACCTATAATAATGGATACACTACTTCATAAGGATATTATTACCTCGCCCTATTTCTCCCGTTTCTAAGGGGAGCCCCTTGTGGTTCCCCTGAAGCTATCTCGTTGAGATGGCTCCCAACTACTAAATTACATCAGCTGTGGAGTTCTGTTTGGCCTACCGGGGAACAGAGCCAGAACCTGGCCCTCCCCCCCCCCACCCCTCGCAGAGGTGCAGAGAGCAGGTGACAGTTCACCATCCGAACGGGTAAGCATCCAGAAAATCAGCGAACCAATACAGACCACTGCTGGCTTCAAAGAGACTGAAGCCTCAAACCTGCCAAATGAACTCCCCCAACAATGTAAACAAACTATCGAATCTCTTAGAACTAGCACAAGCTCATTAGTATTACCTCCCCAACCAGGTAAAGTGGAATGGGGCTGGAGCTCCCAGTCCTCCCCAGCCCCTTACACCAGTTCTCATGCCGATGTGAATGCATCTGGAGGTCCACTGTAGAGCTCCCGAGTCATCAGTAAACTACTTTTAAGCACTCAGAACTTTGCCCTGCAGGGGACATTTGCCTAGTACTGTTCCTTGTTTTAGTCAAGTTTCATGAGTAGTTTTTCATCTGGTTTGTGTTCTGTAGACCTGTTTCTTTGGCCACTTGGAGTTGCATGTGCTCAGGGTTACCTTCCCTGTGTGTTCCCTGGTGCTTCCCCTGCACTAGCACAGTTCTCTCGTCTGGTGTATTCGGGGGCATGCTCTTGTAGAGGCTGGATGATTGAGGTGGTGGTTGCACCATGGGTAAATCAGGGTTTTTTCTGCCTCTCTCTCTCTAGCCCCATGGTTGGAGCTAGTGTTAGCTGGGGCACACTTGTTCATTCAGCCTGCAAAGGTCGGCCCTAACAACCACGTTAACTATGCTGTGTTAGCTTTCTTTATAATATCCAGCGGGCATCCGCAGTGCTTGGGTGTCCTGCTTGGTTAATCTTTAAGCAGTCTCATTGTGTGCCCAGTTGGATGCCTTGTAGCTAGGCCGTCTTGTTTTTAGGAACACAGAATTGGTGGTGGTGGTGAATTCCACCTTGGTCTGTCTGCACCTCTTCTTCCTTTTCCTTTGGGTGCAGTGTGCCTGGCTTCTGTTCTCCACTTTCCCCTCCCCAACACTCAACTTTCCCTGCTGCTTCTGGCTCCAAAACGACCTAGGATTTTGGAGTCGGGGCAGGGTTTAGCTCGGGATGTGGCTCGGCCATCTCCAGGTGTTACTCCTTCCATTTTGGGTGAAGAGGCAGTTGAGTCACTTTTTCCTGTCAAGATTGTGGGGTTTTCTTCCTTCCAGCTAACCCCTTCCTCCAAGGCCTCTCCTAAGGACTCCACTTTTCTATCCCAGGCAGTGGGTGTGGAGTGACTGCCCCAGAGCCTTCATGCTTGATTTCCCCAGGCTTAGAGAGAGTCAGATAGTGAGTGGGCCTTGGGTTCCCTAAGACCCCACTTGGACCTTTA
>NC_091168.1:31766297-31798797 GCF_040958095.1 Procambarus clarkii | reverse complement strand
TAACAACTGACAATCTGTTATGTCTAGATTACTGCTCATAATGAACAAGTTTAAATTTATGAAGAGAAGTTAAAAGTACACTGCAGTGCAGAGAATAAGTCACAAAAACGTGGTTGAAACAACTAACCCCACACACATGAAATACACACATGAAATAGAAGTGGCAATGTTTTGGTCCGTCCTGAACCCTCCTCAAATCATGACTTGATAAGGCACTAAGACAGGCCAAAATGTTGCCACTCATTTCATATGTGGTGTTGGGTTATTTACACTATAATAATAAAATCTTATTTACCATTTCAGCCATCTAATGATGAGGAGTGTTTTGGAAAACAACAATTAAATTTTGAGCCAAATTTAAAAAAAATTTCAATGAGAGAACCCCGAGCTTGATAGTATGGTCAAAAGTGACTAATGAATATGACACTGGATATATATAATTTTGAGGGTTGTTAAAGAAAGCATTTACAGTATGGGATTGAGAAACATCTGTATAAAAGATAAAAATATACACATTTTTAATTTAGAGAGAGAGTTGTAAATTTTAGTCAGGATTTTGTAAAAGTAAAACAAATGACTAACATTTGTGTGTGTGGCAAGATTTAACACCCTAAACTACCAAAACCTTAATTCAGTTTAATGTGGTCATCTCTGCCTTTAATGCCATCCAGTAAAATAGGAACCTTAATTCAGTTTAACACAGTCATCTCCCGTGTTCTTATTTTCCGTGTCAAAATAATTTCAAACTTTTTAATTCAAAATTCTTTTAAATGCAAATACAGTAATATGCATTTAATATAATTTAGTCGATTCAGACACATACGGTTCTGCGCTCACATACTTCACTGCACATAGCACTTTCAGGTGCTTGACAGGTGGTGTAAAAACATCTTTGAATTTATCAATATTTTAAAGTTTTTTAATGTTTTTTCACCGAGATTTGAAATGAAAATTGTTGAACTTGGTAATACTGTATTTTGACATTTTTCTCATTTTTAAAACTTTTTAGTTAATGTTAATACTAATTCATTAACAACTGCATTACGAAGTTGTCACATGAAACAGGTGCACAGAGCGAGGGTTAATTATGAAAATTCAACTACCATTTGCTTGAAGTGAAGCCAATGAGAATGCATTTTCAAAGCAGCTGGCCTACATGACACACACACCTTAGTGTGATGTGACTATAATTTTTCATTAACAAAAGCTCCCAAGTGCTTTATGAAACTACCAACAGGACATCACCACAATCAAACAAGCCATTGTTGGACAGAAAACAGGAAATGATTTTCCCCCCACGGAGTAATAAACCCATGGAATCGCCAGATACAGGTACTGGGGCACTGGGGAAAGATAGAAACTTACACGTTTGTCATGCCCTTGAAGAAGACCTGGACAAAGTACCGGTGAGCGAGTAGAGCACCATTTGGCAAAGAGAATTTAATGTGAATAAATGCCACGTTATGGAATGTGGAATAGGAGAAAACAGACCACACACCACCTACAAATTATGCAAAAAAGCTTTAAACAATTCTGATAAAGAAATTTAGGGGTGGTTCCAGGTAGAAAACCATCACCTGAGAATGACAAAGAACATTGTGTGAGGAGCCTACACCATGCTTTCCTATTTCACAATTGTTTTTAAATACTGTACATGGATGGTGAAATGCTAAGGAAATTGCTTACAACCTTTGTGAGACCAAAGCTGGAATATGCAGAGGTTGTATGGTACCCATATCTTAAGAAGCACATCAACAAACTGGAAACTGAAGGACAAGAGCTACGAGGAGAGGTTAGAGGCATTAAATATGCCAAAACTAGAATATAGAAGAAGAGGGGCAATATGATCACAACGTACAAAATAGTAATGAGAATCGACAATACTGATAGGAAAAAATTCCTGAGATCTAGTCAGTACTTCAAGAACAAGAGGTTGATCTAAGCTAACTAAACAAAGCTGTCGAAAAAATATAAGAAAATTCACTTTCGCAAACAGAGTGATAGACGGTTGGAACAAGTAAAATGAGATGGTGGTGGAGGCCAAAACTATCAGTACTGTAGTTTCAAAGTGTTATACGACAGAGTGCTGGGAAGACAGGACACCACGAGCGTATCTCTCATCCTGTAGCTACGCTTGGGTAATTACACTTAGACAATTACCAGCCAAAGCCACAAATGCTAAGACAGCACTCCCATTCAAAATTCAGCTAGAAAAAATCCTCAGGAATAATAGAAGAACTTTGACAAGTCATTGGCTTCCTGTCCCCATTGAGACAATTAAAGATGGTGAACCACAAGTAAATTCAAATAAAATAAGTGCAACTTTTATATTGAGGTAAGCTTGTCAAATGCAAGAATGTCCACGGACTCCCCATAGCCCGTGCTACTTGAAACTTTTTGTTCCAAGTAGCGAATCTTAACAACAATAACAACAACAATGTCAATTTAAAAAGCAGAGTTGCAACCAATGATTTGCATGCCGGTAACACTAACTGTAACTATAGCTTTAACCTGTATGTATAATACATTAGCTACTGTATCTAATGTTAGCTACATGGGTATACTCTAATTTCTAGCTCGATAGTCACACATTCTGCCAGTCAGCTAGATATTTAACTAGCCAGTTGGGTATACTAACATTCAGCCAGATATCCAACCAGCCCATCAGGTATACTGTCAGTCACAAAGTAAGAAGCCAGCCTGCCTTCTCTTCTGTAAATAGGAAATGACTAAAATGAACTCTATCCATATTCCATACACCTGGGCTGTAGGAGACTCGAACCATGGACCCCACACGTCAGGCCCAAGGCTCTATCAACTGGGCTATCTTGAGGGTTATCTTGAGATGATTTCGGAGCTTGGCGTCCCCGCAGCCTGGGCCTCGACCAGGCCTCCTATTTGTTACACACCCCCAGGAAGCAGCTAGTAACAGCTATCTATCTAGTACTTATTTACTGCTAGGTAACAGGAGCATCAGGGTGAAAGAAACTCTGCCCATTTGTTTCCGCCTCCACCGGGGATCGAATCCGGAACCTCAGGACTACGAATCCGAAGCGCTGTCCACTCAACTGTCAGGCCCCTATGATGGCTATGAGTAGTCTCAATAAGGAAAGTTTTGTTTTCTATCCATATTAATTGTAACCAATCAAGAGGAAACCCCTGGCTATCATATTTCAGGATACAGGAAAAGTGGCATCAGGTCAAGTCGCTGGTAGCGGGATACTGGTGCCTAAAAACATAGTGGCTGAACTAATGGACAGAGCGAACCCACAAATATGTCGGGACCTCTTTGAAAATACTCCAGTAATATATTAAGTCCAGAAATAAACATTTGGTTTGCCATGATGATGTACAGGTTTCTTATGAAATAAAAAGATTTTTGTCGTTTGTCGAATTTAAAGGGTTACATTTGATTTTGTTGGTTAACTTTAGTTTTCAGGAAGATGTACAGTTCTTAAATGGGTAGGGTTCAAGACCTGAGAAAAATACGTACCCTTCTATGACATTGCTACTCTTTAAGCAAATCTAATCTTACCTAACCCAATCTAACTTGACCCTCAGTAACCTATCCTAACCTAACCTAATGAAAATATGAGATCAAATGTTATGCTTTATAGATGGTGTGCATGAGGTGTGTGACATCACTATAATGTCACAATGGTCATGCTGTACAGGTTTTAAACCTACAACCCTAAACTGCAGGGTAACACACCTAATGAGCTCCATTATGGGTATTAAACAATATAATTACCCAAGTGTAATTACAAGGGTAAGAGCTACGCTCGTGGTGTTCCGTCTTCCCAACAATCTGCCTTATAATGCTTTGAAACTACTAATGGTTTTGGCCTCCACCACCACCTCACTTATTAACGTGTTCCAACTGTTTACCATTCTGCTTATGAAAGTGAATTTTCTAATATTTTTTTTAATGTGACTGGACATTGTCACCACAAATTTCTCACAGTCAGCAAATGGCCAGCTAAATCATGTACGCATTTCCAAATAAACTGAACTTCACAATCACCAGTGCATGATTACCTAGCATATTCATATCACAATATAAGGATCAGTTGTTCTCTTACCATGAGGAATGATACACCTGCCTTCTCTTCTGTAAATAGTAAATGACTAAAATGAACTCTATCCATATTCCATACACCTGGGCTGTAGGAGACACCATCCCCCACATAACACCACCACTGGTCTACTGATATACAGTACAATGTCACAAGGGCCACCCTAACTTCCAATCTGCATTCAAACCTTAAAAAATCCCAAACCATTTCCCTAATTCAAATAATCCACTTAACACCTACCAATCTCCCACAGAGTTTGGGACCAAAGAGCAAAAGCTCAACACCCCCCCCCCCCTCCTTGGCAAGCACAACTGGATGAGTACTGGTTGATACCTGGTTGATGGGGTTCTGGGAGTTCTTCTACTCCCCAAGCCCGGCCCGAGGCCAGGCTCGACTTGTGACTTACTTACTTACTTGCAACTTACTACCCTACTTTTCAACCATCCCCAGCAACTTTCTTACCATATACTGTACTGTACCCACATTAATACCCTACCACACACGACAAACTTTGGTGCTACCTTAGCGTGGGATCTAACTGACCACTTACACTGTAGCGTGCAGTCTTCCTCAACCTAAACTAACCCACGTAATCAGCTGATGTTTCAGTAGACAGGTCAGGTCATCAAAGACTGGATACTGCAGTAGACTGCACGTTAAAGTAGCCCCGAAACTTTAGTGTCTGGACAATGGAAAACTTAAATGTGAAGAAACACAGAAGAGAGCTTTAATGTTATGTACACAGACAGATAGGCTTATGAACTAAGGAAATTGACTCCCAAGGTGAGCCCATATCCAATTACTTCACATTAAAGAAAACTCCCATCAATCATATTACATACAATATTTTTACACATTCCAATAGTCTACATAAATCTCTACCACTCCTAAAATAAAACCATATCATCCGTATAATTCATATTTGACATATTCCATTTAGGGTAAACTCGCTGGTCTCTGGACAGTTAAAGGGTGTTTCTTACATTTTTGATAGATTTAAAATAGTAATACAGGGTATTAAGTGGTTTGCTAAAGTTATGACATGAATTGAAAGAGGAGATGTTGTTCTATAAATTAGATGCTGGACATGCAAAATTAGTGAAATTCTGGCAGTGTCTAATATTTAAGTACTGTATGTGCAAAGTGTCCGGACACACAGGCACTGGTCTCCAGACATAAGAGTATTATTATTACCTTTCTCCCCACCTAATTATAGCTGAAGAACTTGCAATACTTTGCAAACCGCAACTGCAGAACACAACCAACAATTTATATAGTTTGGTTACTCTACACTTTTGCTGCATTTTGTACAAGACACAACTGTGGCCATAGCTGTTTATTTCAACTCAACTATACAGGCCATGTACACCTTAGGATCTCTTTCAGGTACCTTCTCTACAAGTTTAGCACTCTCTACAAGATTAATTTATCTCCAAGCTTAACAAATCCTTCGCCCTGCACGGCTTTGCCCTCCACATCTTCTGCTCTGCATGGTTTTCACCCCTCGCAGTTTTAGCTTTGCACGACTTTTGCCCTGTACGACTTTCACCTTGAACAACTCTCACCATACACAACTCTCATCTTAACCAACTAGCACCTTGCATGACTTTCTCCTCCAAGACTTTTCCCCCTTACCTTGTTCTCTTGGGAGGCGCAGGTGCTTGTTTGCCCTTCTTGTTGGTAGTTCGCCGAAGTTGAACCACCGTTGATCTCGCTGACAGTATACCTGGACTAGGGCGGACATCTCGGGGCAAGTTGGGACTACTGCCTTCATCCATAACATTATGCTTGTTCTTGTTGCTTCTTCTTAAAACAAAGGGTAGAAATTAAACACACATTTTATTATAATAAGCAGTCATATTATCCACTATATCCTACTTCCTCGACAGATTTAAGCGAAACCTATAGTATATATATTTTGACTAAGAGTAGAGCAGGTGTCGTCTCTCAACTCGGAAACCACGTCCTGCAACTCATAGAACTATTGTACAAAATTTAAAAAACATTTGTTCTGTAATTATTTTATTTCAGGAACAGTGTGTGTTCAAACCTTCCACCATTATGATTGATAAATGCAGACAGTCATCCAGTTGGCAATAACTGGATGATTGATAAATGCAGACAGTCATCCAGTTGGCAATAACACAAATGACATGAGCATAAAAATGATGAGCAAAAAAAAAAAGATGAAATTAATTATTTAAATGTTCACACCAGCTGACATGTGCACACCAAATGTGCATAAGGGGCAAGGTGCGCGCAAGAGGCAAGGTGCGCGCAAAAGGCAAGGTGTACACAAGAGGCAAGGTGTGCACAAGAAACAAGCTTTAATATTATGATAAAACCAATTAGAAACAAAAATATTTAGTCAAACTGTATATTTAGTGTGTGTTAATCAAAAGACTAGTAGTCACGTGCCAGAGGACACTGACAACTTACTGGCGGGCAGAGGATGTGCGAGGGCTGGTGGGAAGCTGATCTTCACCCCACTGTTGGTGCGTGCTGGAGGACGTCGATCCTCTCACTTTTCTTCCTCCGCCAGCTGCTAACTGTTGCTCCACTTCTATAAACAAAAAATTACTCCATCTTTATAAGATACAATACCTATAAATTTCAGATATTGAAAAATATTTCAATTAGAAATAACAAGTGCATAACATAAATCACAAGAGCATGGCTTACAATTAATACCCAACCCACACTTAAGGAAAGAACGAAAAATGACAATGTTTTGGTCTGACTTGGACCTTAATTAAGTCACGTCAGATGAAGCCCCTTTCTCTTACCCTCAGTTATAGATGTCTCTTGGAACATTGTTTCTAATGCATGGTGGATATGAGAAAATGTGGGGCGATCCGAGGGATTCCAAAGCCAACACTGTTTCATTAGCTCGTACACCCGTACTGGACAGCCCTGCGGACAGTCCATCCTGAAAGAGAATAATATTTTGTTAAGAAACTTGTATGCCTCCCAGTACATTGAAAAAGATATAATTCTGATCCTATTGTGATTGGCTGGGCTAGTAAATCAAGCAGAAGCACTACAGTACATCTTAACGAGTCCCATCCATCCACCCTCACACCTAATATGTAGAATCTTTATGGAATCGATCATTCCATTAAAAATAATATGTATTAGTAATAAAAGGAAGCATAGCAAAATTCGTGTTTTTTATGCATCAGCCTCAATAGGTTAGATGGGTTGCTTGAATTCATTACATTTCTGGATATGCAAAATAGTTACATTTTTATGTAACTATTTTGTTGCATCAAAATTATTGCAAATCAAGAGAATGAGTTGAACCTCTACCCAAAAGTACATAAATAAATTTTCTCAGTTTTAGTGCAGACTGGGTTTTTTTTTTTTTTTGGGGGGGGGGGCTTGCATAAAATCATAAAATAAATCTGGCAGTTCAGATTTTTTTTTTTTTTTTTTACAATTCTTCATAAATCTTCATACTAAGCATTTTGTTTATAAACATCACGTGACAAAGGAAAAATGGGTCACCATGAGTGTAGCTCGAATCCTGTAATTATACTCAGATGATTACACTTATGTAATAACACTGTCAGTGTCTTCCCGGATGTTTTTATACTAAACTTTATACAAAATGGGAAAACAAAAATTATCAAAATTGTAAAGACTGAGTATCATATAGTATAATCAAGTCTTACTATTTAGGAGATCTCGCAGCTCAGTCCACAATACTTTATCATGCAGTTATTTTCCAGGGACCAATGTCCCCACAGCTTGGTCTGAGACCAGGAGGCCGCCTTGATGGCAGTTTAGTCAACCAGGTTGTTAGACACTGCTGCTTAGAGTCTGATGAATGAATTACAGCACATTGCAAGAAGTGGTGACTAACAGCCTGGTTAACCCGATCACCAACTAGGAAGCCTGGCTGGGCCATGCAGATACCGATCCTAAAAACTACCTCACAGTAAACTCAAGGTTACTGTATATCTGCACATAAAAAATTTAATAGTAACCTCATTTGGTAAAGTAACAATTACCACATATCTTGAGATGATTTCGGGGCTTAGTGTCCCCGCGGCCCGGTCCTCGACCAGGCCTCCAAGTGTCAGTGTTGCCTTATGCAGACGACGAGTCACAATAACGTGGCTAAAGTATGCTGACCAGACCACACAGTAGAAGGTGAAGAGACGACGACGTTTCGGTCCGTCCTGGACCATTCTCAAGTAAAGACCATTCACAATCGACTTGAGAATGGTCCAGGACGGACCGAAACGTCGCCGTCCCTTCACCCTCTAGTGTGTGGTCTGGTCAACATTGTTGTCTTAGTTCCAGCTACTGGTCATCAGCTATATGGAAATTTGTGGTAATTTTTCTGCAAAAGTTTTCCAATAATCAAAATTGCTATTTTTTGTGTTTTTTTACCCCATTATTTTGATTATACTTTAAGAACAACCCATTTCCTTTTGACACATTTTCCTGTAAAAAAAAAGGATCACTTGATTTGTTTCAGGGAAGTGAGTTAAACTTATATATGAGTAAGTTTGCATGATGTAAATAGAGGCTGCCTCATATGGTTAGAGTGCTTAAAGCAAAGGTGAAACATATATACAGTATATATATATCAATGAATGAATTTGGGTGGATATAAATAGGAGCTGCCTCATATACACCAAGAGACCTTCTAAAATTTCCTATATTCTTATGATGATATGAATTAAACACAGTGAACACCTGGTATCAAGAAATCTATAAACTTATGAAAAAAGCCAAAATATCATCCCCCCCCCCCAGGAATCAATTTATATTCTGTATTCTGCAGTAAACCAATTACCAGTAATCCCTATGAATCAACAAGGAGAAAATTCTTACCTGTAACCAGATTCCAACAGATGATAAACATTGGTGAGGTCCACCCCAGGATATGGAGATACTCCATAGGTTGCAAATTCCCACAGTAAGATGCCAAAGGCCCATACATCAGACTGAAAAAATACATAAATTTAGCATATTTTTCCACACAATACTACATTATATTTACAGTATACTCTTTCTCCCTCAATGTAATCAATCATACTTTTCCAGCAGATAAGACCTTTTTGACTCCCCCACCAAGCAAATATATTGCATTTATATGCATATTTCCTACAAAGAGACTTGTATTTGTAGGACTTTCCAACAAATATGATTAAACATTCTATAACAAAACATTTGCCACAAAATATCGGTGTAAATGATAAGATCTTATACACTGCCAATACAGTGACTAAGACAAGATGCAATAGGAAAAACACTAAAAGACATCTAGATATTTTAATTGTTTTCCTTAATGAGCACTTGTCCTCTTGAATAATACATCTCATTTTGACGTCAAAATCCTCAACGGACAAAATATGATGTACTATACCTGCTTGATGAAAAGCATATAAAGGCACTATAAAATATAGTAGCTCATAAACATTCATGATTTCTATGCATGGGTTGCATGGTTAGGTTAGGTTAGGTTCGGGTATTTTGGAACACCATTTTCTGTCCACTGTGGCAACTCGAGAGGACGGGCTGTTGTACGAGCCTGGTCCATGATTATTTCTTACAAGTCTTGAAAGCCTTTTATGAGCTTAGCATCCCTGAAATATAAGAGTGGTTGATAATGGTACCTGTTTATGACATCTCTTGTCGGTCTTACTGACAGACTGCCAGACTTATGTCTGTAAATTCTTACGTCAAGTCTTTTCCTAAAATTATCCAGTGTGCCTTTTCTGGAGAGCCTGTCCCATTCACCTCATTAAATTATGTATATTGAAGGATGGCACCTATTTGGAAAAGTAATCACTCCTGTGCAGTTCATTTCCATCTGGATAAATGTTAGAGACAATTTTCTACTGTTGGGGGACAGGAAGCTTGTTAGGCTTATTGAAGGCCCCTTTGGCCTACAACTGACCTACTCCAAGATGCAATCCTCAACAGATGCCCAACTTCCAAGTGCTGTACCTATTTAATGCTTGGTGAACAGCGGCATCACGTGCAAGAAAACTTATCCATACATCTCGTCTTGTTCAGAAGTTAAATGCCGACTGCACAGTTGTGAGCCAACTAAACTGTCGCCTGAATTAGCAGTTCCACCTTTGGCTCCATTACCTGGCAGAGAAAGCAATTCGTACATGCTGTAATTAATTCTTATGTAAATGGGTTGTTCACCTAATTTTGTTTTCCTTTAAACAGGTTGTCTGGATTAAATTCCTTCATATATGTTGAAGTTTGTTTAGACTAGAATTAATTACTGTACTTCTAATTTAATCTGGATTAGCTTTGCCATTGTTGATAATGAGGAGTGATGGGTTTTCTTTTGTTCTTTATATTTCATATATCCAATACTATCTTTAATATAGGTTTGAGTAGGAGGTTGATTAGATTTTGTTTTATATTTGATATCAACAATTGTTGTTATATGGTGTAAATCAGGAAGCTTTTCGTATGGAACTTTCACATCAAAGGGATGGATACCACCAGGTGTCACTGACAGTGGTGTATCAGGATTCATTGCTTGTGCCAATTTAGCTTTGGGATTTGTCAGTAAAGTGTTTTTTCCAGTTTTTTCTGCTAGGTTGGTTAAAAGAGCCAACAGCACCCTCGTATTAAACCTGTTCTTGAACATCTTTAGATTCATCCGATTTGGTCAATGAAGCTCAATGAAGCTAAAGAAATAGTCTTTCTTACAGTAAGACAAATAAAACAAAGGTATGAAAGACCATTTGGACTAGCCCCTTGACTAAGAGCATGTGGTTGTGTGATGAAAAGGAACAAGTTAATCTGGAGATCATATATTTGAGAATGTCTTAATGACAGCATTTACAAATACTGTATGTACCATGACACCATGACTTTGACTGTGCGAAGATAGTTCGGCACGAACCACTCGGTAATAAAACAGAACTGTAAATGGAGCGAGGAATCTCTTTTAGCATACCCTATGGTGTATATCACAGAAAATGGCCCGCAAGCTCACAGGGAGCGAGCAGTCTGACCGGACCCTAAAATCATGTAAACAGGGTGTCTCTCCCTATCTTGAGGTTATCTTGAGATGGTTTCGGGGCTTTAGTGTCCCCGCGGCCCGGTCCTCGACGAGGCCTCCACCCCCAGGAAGCAGCCCGTGACAGCTGACTAACACCCAGGTACCTATTTTACTGCTAGGTAACAGGGGCATAGGGTGAAAGAAACTCTGCCCATTGTTTCTCGCCGGCGCCTGGGATCGAACCCAAGACCACAGGATCACAAGTCCAGTGTGCTGTCCGCTTGGCCGACCGGCTCCTCTCCCTCCCTGCTTGGGATTTGTACATTTATAGACTATACAACACTAACTGGCGATTTACATTTACTTAACCCTCGTCTGGTGGATATGCAAGACATTGAACTATTAATTTGCACTGAAAAGAGAATTTAAAGTTCACACTTGAACTCATTCAGTAACAATAAGCAGACATATTCAGCAACAAAAAGCAGATGAAATAGCTTTCATATATCTTACCTTAGTGGAGAATTTATTATATGCAAGACCCTCCGGTGCTGTCCACTTGATAGGGAATTTGGCACCAGCATGGGCCGTGTAGGTGTCGTCCCTCATGAGCCGGGCTAACCCAAAGTCCGCTACCTTCACCAAGTGATTTTCACCAACCAAACAATTTCTAGCTGCCAGGTCCCTGTTAAAACCACATTCAGATTTAACCAACATTTCTGGAGAGCAAAAATAATAACAGACTACAGAAATGGGAAATGAACTAACATTACTATACAGTACAAGTTAACAATACGGGGAAAATAATTTATATATACAGTACTCTGTCATTCTGTCTCCTCCTCCATTTTTCTTTTGAATATAATAAGACTGAGGGTCATTAGGAATGATGCTGGTGTTGCTGATGAAACTGCAAGCTAAGAGCTGTTACTTTACATCAGCTTATCTCTCTCTTCCTGATAATCACTTACCTAAACACTCAGTTTTGACTCGCATGTACTCAGCTGTTACCTGTGTATAAAATTTCTCTCCTCCAGATACTCCATAGCTGCAGCAACTTGCGTGGCCATGTAGAGAAGAACCACTTCGTTAACCTCGTCATGACTGCAAACGCGTAGGTAATCTAGCAGGTTTCCACGCGTCATGAATTCCGTAACTATGTAAAAGGGAGGCTCCCGCGTGCACACTCCCAATAGCTGCACCAGATTAGGGTGCTTCATTGCCTTCATAATAGCTGCTTCTTCTAAGAAATCTTTTAGAGCCATCGTGTCCTCCTAAAAATAGTCATTTAAATAACTATAATGCACTGTGTGTGTATGCTACGATTTGTAAACCATGATGATAATTTCTACAATAAAAGTAGCAAATATGTCATAATAACGTGGCTGAAAACAAAGAACTTAACCGACACATGAAATGAAATAAGCGACGACGTTCCAGTCCCTCCCAGACCTTGTGGCACGACTTGATAAGGGTCCAGGACAAACTGAAACCATCTATTTTTATTTCATATACAGTATACTGTACAGGTATGTGGGTTGGGTTATTCTACAATAAATGTTGTACAAATATTTATTATAAAAATAAATACTGTATGAAAGTGCACTGAACAAAAGCTTTTGAAAGACCAGTTGTAAACTCTGTATAGTACTGTACTGAAGCAAACCAACACATTTATTTTTTAAATAACTGGAAACAATATAGATTTAATAGAAAACTACTTAACGTTTTAAACAAATTTTACTGGCTTAAAATTATAAATATAGAAACGAGACCCCGCTTGAGCAGGACCGCCTCCGAGCGTGAAGTGTTTACGCACCTTGAGTGTCTTCACCGCAACACAGATGTTATACCTCTTCCACACTGCCTCGTACACATCCCCGTACTGACCACCTCCAAGCTTATGCTTCATTGCTATGTCGGTTCTCTCAATTTCCCACTCATCGGGCTCTGAATAAATGGCAATTATGAAAGTAAATACTAGTAAAGGTCCTGTAAGTCTTCAGTAAATAAGCAAGGATGCATGTTACAATGTGGTAATGGATCCCTCACAACCGAGGGATCCAGGTTCAATCCCTGGCCAGGACAATTATGTCAATGTATTAAATATTTCTGTCAATATTTTTGAAAGCAAACTAGCATTTATAAGACCACCAAATTTCCAACTGCCCAAAAGTAACCATTTATGGAGAGGTAAAATTTAAATAGAATTAGACAAAATTAGTTTGTAGAGCTGTTGGATGTACCGTGTCCTCAGTTGTTGATGCTTGTTCATATTTTATAAATTGAAAGAGATAAATTTAAGAAATACCAGAATGTCCCTTGAATATCAAGCAGAAATTAAGTGGAAATGTGTGGCATTAACTATTAAACAGAAAATAAATACTGTACCCTATACCACATACAGTACAGTACTGATATTTGGTACACAACTACAGTCATTAAGTCATATAATTTATTTTGCTTATTGGATGAGTCTTCTTACACTGTGATGGTTCCAGGAATCAGCATTCCCATGGCCCGGTCTCTGACCAAGCCTCAAGATTGGTAGTCAGGTTAACAGGGCTATTAGATGCCTCTGCTTGCAGTCTGACATATGAATTACAGCCCAATTGAACAGATATTCTTTGAAAGTATTTATCAAGTTCCCTTTCAAACACCCTGAGAGATCAGCTAGTTATATACCTTATGTATAAAGGGAGTACACACTTGATCCCTTAATGTTGACAGAATTAACTCTCAAGGTACCAATTTCACCTCTGGTTATCTTGAGTTATCTTGATCTTGAGATGATTTCGGGGCTTTAGTGTCCCCGCGGCCCGGTCCTCGACCAGGCCTCCACCCCCAGGAAGCAGCCCGTGACAGCTGACTAACACCCAGGTACCTATTTTACTGCTAGGTAACAGGGGCATAGGGTGAAAGAAACTCTGCCCATTGTTTCTCGCCGGCACCTGGGATCGAACCCAGGACCACAGGATCACAAGTCCAGTGTGCTGTCCGCTCGGCCGACCGGCTCCCCTGTCTGCTTCTCAATGGGGGGTATTGTGCACTTCTTCTGAGACCAAGGGACATGGCAGGGAGTTACTCTATCTCAATGTGCAGATTTGGAACTAGTCCGCCCTGATATTTTCTAAGTTTAAATTATTATACATCTCTTTCACCTGTGCTATAAAGAATACAGTTTGAGAAATTTTAAGCATTCCTAATAACTTAGATGGTTTATTAAATTTATTTGGGCAGTAAAATATCTTTGCACATTCTCCAGCTTTAAATGGGACTGTTTGTGTTCAACAATATTCCACCCAGGAGAGCACTAGTGTCTTCAAAAGTATCATCACTGGTTCAACATCTCTTGTTTGAAGTACTGTATTCTTGTTATCCAACTTTTTCTTTTTTTTTTTTTTGCAGATGTGACAGCTACTCCACTGAAAATACTGCTAAGAAATAAACAGTATTAAATGTAATGAAATGCCTCTTTCTGGTAGAGTTCCAGTGACTCCCCAAAGCCATCTCACTAGTACTGAATGTTTCTCCATTCTAATAGAGAAACAGGAATTCCATTTGGCCTACCAGGGACCTGAGCCAGAACCTGGCCCCACTCATAGAGGAGCACCGAGTGTGCGTCAATCAGCCACCCCAAACGAAATAGCATTCAAAAAGCCAGCAAAGCTTTGCAGGCCACTGGAGTGTTAACAAAAACCAAAACCTTGAAATAACGAAACAACTCCAAAAATGATGCCAAAAATCAATCAATCAATCAATCAAAACTAATCAAAACTAGCTTAACCCTGTTAATACTGATAGCTGCCACTAGGCAGCCCAGCCTCAGCCCACAGCGGGTTTCCCCAATCACTTCTGTTAAGAACCCACAGACGGACCAATGAAACTGAAGGGAAGAGAGGGAATCAGGGATTCACTGGGGTTCTACCTGAAAGAGGCATTTCATTACATTTAATGCTGGGGAGAGCCCCCACCCTACCAGTGTCTCCCCCAACATGAGGAGAGGTGGCTAAAATGAAGGAGAGACTCCAGGCCAAGGAGACATGGCCCAAAGTAACACACAATCAACTGGGACCAGGAATATTACCCAAATGCCGGGCCGCCAAAACCTTGTTAAGACTACCAAAACCCGAGCTCAAACATCAGCCGAGGACATCGAAGAGACTCCCACCAAGATGGCATACTGTACTTGCGAACATGATGGGCCCAAGGGTAGAATGTAGGCTGGCTAGACTTACTGACACTGAGGATGACTTGGAAAATGTGAGCCTTAGAAAAGAGCCCCAAGGAGACATGGTTGACCAATAACACATCAACCGAGGCAGAACCAGTGGTCCACAGATAATGGCAGAGAGCTTACACAAGGCACAACTAATGATGCTCCCCAACCAAATCATCCAAGCATCAATCATGAAAGAACCCCTACTTAAACAAACAGGTTCATTCTTTACAAAAAATGAAGGGGTGTAAATTAATAACCGCCCACCAGGGGTCAAAGAAATAAAACACACACACATCTCTGGAGAAGAACACGAGACATTCCCCCCACCCCGGTAGCAGGAGGTAACAGTCAATAAAAACACAGCGTTAAGGGTTACATCACAAGTCAAAAGTGAAACCGTAAACTGAGGCGAGGAGATAAATATCAAAACTTTGTCAAAAGACCAAGACAGCTCAGCAGGAACATAAGGAGGCCGGAGGCAAGAAAGATACAAGAGTGGTGAAGAAGAATGCAAGACTTCTCTTCTTGCAGAATGGTGCAGAAAAGGAGTCGACGCCGAACACAAACAACAGGGACCCCGCCCATGCCAAACAATAAGAGGCAACAGTATGGGGCATGAGATGCCAATTGAGAAACAACAAAGACCACCCTGGCAAAAACTAAAGATAAACAATGCAAAGACAGCACACTGTGAAACAAGTGTCAGGTAACTTCATACTGCAGCTGCAAAGAAAGACACCAATAAACCAGCCACCTGCTCACCATACACATGGCAATAGAACGGTGTCAATGTATAGATGCTTAGAGTAAAGGAGTTCAAACCAGCAAAGTATGTTACTGGGTCGATCTGCTGATAGAGGCAGAGTCATGGAAAAATGCCTGTGTTCAGACACTGAGCTAGAAGTGCCAGAAACCACGGCTGACCCTACCCAAAGTAGACTCCAGACTGGACAGAATCTTAAGCAACAACTAAACCAGGGAAAGAGAGGTAAATGCTCCCCAATCAGTCTAGCTAAAAGGTAAGAGCCCCACGATTGAGGAACAGAGCAATGTAGGAGGGATGACCTCAGTTTCAAGCTGATGTGAAGTGGTCCACCTCAGGGGGAAATTGAGAATCTCACCCACCCGTGAGAATGTTCGACACACCCCGCATGTGAACAGTGCGGAGAACCAAACCCTGAGAATCCAGAAGCCAACTCCAAAGGAGAATAGACTGAAATGACCCCCCTCCTCGATTCAGGCAATGAACCACTTAGAAGTCGTCTAAGTGAAGCTGAAGCATGGAGCCCAGCGGAAGCTGAATCCTCTTCAAGACATGCCACACAGCCACAAGCTCCTGAATCTGATTATTGACCTTAGGTGGCTTGGCAAGCACTGGTCACATAGCCGTAGCCCAAAGCCTAGGCATCTGTGGGCACATCGTGCAATAATAGCAATAATCCTCAAAAAGCCTGGAGAAAACCATTAAAGCAAGAGCCGACGAAGGGCAGGTGGGGCCCAAGCTCACCGGTCATGGGAGCAGAACAGGTGGAATCAGAGAAACTGGGTATAATACCTGGAGCCAAACTATGCTCAGGTAAAGTTCAGGCTTCCACACAACTGTTCAATGAACCGAAGAGTCACCCAGGGCTTCCTTTCAGAGAACTAGTACAAAAACTGGCACCATGTTAGGTACATCAACATTAATTTTCTGATGCCCATGCTAGTGACCAATTAATGCCATGTAAAACTTAAAAAGACTTTTATGCACCTGTAAGATATTAGTGATGAGGATAAATCTACTACAAAAAGTTAACAAGAAAATTAATTCACAGAATTTGACGTAAAACATTCTTCACCACACTATGGTCAAGCTAAAAGGATTAGACTTTTTTTTTTTAGTCAGGGATATTTTATTTTTTTTTTTTAATTTTTCCCGCCATCAGAAATAAATGTGTTACAATATTCAGTAGAAGGAAAAAACTTTTTATTTATGCACACCAGGAAATTAACTTAATTTAGAGTGTGTAGTTAGGCAATTAGAGGCTAATAGAGAAAGCACCACAAACATTAATATAAATTTCCCAAATTGTCAGCATTGGTGAATACAGTGGTGCATTAACTTGTGTATCTTGCATCTTAAATTGCTACATCACAATGCACAATATGCAACTTCAAAATGGTATTCAAATACTATTGTTACAGTACCTGGTGTGAGTCCAAATACAGTTGGTTTATTTCTCTTCGGCGCAGGATATAGCAACTGTGTGATGAGCCCATCTGCATGTTGGGAATGATGGTGGACCAACTCCGCTAAAGTGTTAAACCGAAACTCTGATGACACGTACAACTGTAAAATTAATAAATACAATCAAGAAATGAAGCTCATACCTCATCTCTATTATAAAAATAATAAACTTTCTAGATTCACAACACTGCACAGAAGTTTTCCATAACAATTATTACTATAAATGCAGAGAATAAGCCAAAATACTGTAATGTGACTGCAACAAAAACTCGATAAACACATGAAGTGAGAGTGACGACGTATCTGTCCGTCCTGAACCTCCTATGTTGTGACGTGTGTGGGGGTTGGGTTAAATTATCATCAATATTGAATAATGGATCATTGAAAGCTGAAAACTTTTTACGTATAATGTAACTTTCATCTGAGTACATATTGTAATTGGGTGCCAACAGTTTTTTTTTTTTTTATTATTATTATTATTATTATTTTCTACCACAAACGTGGCCAGACATTTACAATGCTAACCAGCATATATACATTTTCTTCTGTCCTCCATAGACAGGGTTAGAGATCAGTTAAACATATAGTTCAGGGATTTATTGAACAATCAACCACAGAAGGTGATTTGGTACTTTTAAAATGCTAAGCTAACCTACATACGTAAATACATAGATACACAGATTTACGTATCCCCTACATAAAGTGTTTGAAGTGTCATTAATGTGCATTTATAAAGGTGAAATGCAATTCTGATCAGCTTCCATATGTACTTTATACACATACATATACATACACACACATATATACGTACACATATATATATATATATATACATGCATATATACACACATGCATTCACATACATTTGTCTCTTTTACTCTGACAGGGTGAGATAGCCGACAGAAACTAGTGTGCAATTAAGCACTTAATCATTGAAGGTGATTAAGGTGCTTTTACAAGCTCAGGTTATATAGTTACATCACATACATACATTGTATAAATGATACATTACATGGTAAATCTTGGATACAAGTCCAATATATCATCAAGTGTTCCAGTACTCGTATAGTAATTACACAGTTCAGCATACCTCAGTCCAGGAGGGCGAAAGTCAGACAATATGGGACATTCTACAATATAATGTTCATGAGAATGCATGTTTTCTCTTTCACAAAGTTGACACATTGTGTACTCGACATTTGGGTTTTGAGAAAGCTGCCAGATACGTCTATATCCCAGGCGAATTCTGGCCACTATAACATCACATTGCCGGGTTCTTGTTCTATTAGTCCTATATGTGAATGTCTCCTCACGATATCTATCATAATATTTAATGCTACAACTTTCAGGTCTTTGTGAATTTGTTAGGTCGGTGAGATCTTCATTAGATATTTGTTTAAGTATTCTCTTTGTCACTGCTAATGAAACACCCATATCAATTTCTACCACTGGTTTTCTACAGGCTGTCTTTGCAAGCATATCAACAGTGTCATGCCAAGAGATGCCAACATGTGATGGTATCCATAGGAATTTAATTTCAAATCTGTTTTCTTTAGCAGCTAAAACATTCATTCAAATATCACTGACTATTTTATGGGTGTCACTACTATGTGCGTTCAATGCCAGGAGTGCACTCTGCGAGTCACAGTATATAAGTCCACTGCCTTTGTCTTTTAAAAATTCAGTGGCAAGGTATATGCCTGCAAGTTCGGTTCGAGTTGTACTTGCCCAGTCATTGACGCACTTCATTGCTGTATGTACGAGAGAAGATTGTTCAAATATATTGCATGCACATCCGGTGCATCGTCCACCTTCTTCTACAGAGCCGTCGGTATAGCACTGATACACATCGTTACCCATACTCTGAGTACTCTCAGTGATGCTTTTCAGTGTTAACTGATTTAATAATGTAGTGTGCACACTACCTTTCTTGGGCGCATTTACAAAATCAACTGATAGATCCCAGTTATCCCATGGAGCAATTGGTTGATTAATCATTAATTGAGTTGGGTACATATTTAATATTTTGATGGAGTTGGCTACCTTGTAGAACCAAAATACATAATCAGATTTCGTTCTTCTTCTATAGACCTCAGGTGTGCGCAGCGTATTAGAAAGTTTAGCTTGAAACTTCATGTGTTGTCTAGATCTACTCAATGCCTTCACGCCGAAAACTGTGCTAATAGACAAAATTCTCTCACTTATAGTAGGTAATTTTAACTCTGCTCTCATATTAACTATTCTCGTGAACTTTGGAGCCCCAAGGATGTGACGCATAGCTTCATTTTGCAAGGTTTCAAGAGATTTCAGCTCTTTGTCAGTATACAGTGTGAGATGTAGAGCATTGTCACACACATTGTCAATCACAGAGCGTATAAATGATACATAAAACATTCTAGCAAGTCTCACGTTGATTCCATGATTGACACCAACAAGGACTCGCAAGGGCTTTAATCTCTCCCACAGTCTCCTCTTGAGAGAAGAAAGGTACCCAGGGTCGTTAATGGGGACACCAAGGTATCTGTAAGACTCGCAGTTCTCAAGTGCTCGCCCATCTATATGATAATTGGGTGGTGGAATACCACATGGAATGAGGGCACGAGTTTTCTGTACAGAGATAAGGAGGCCACATTCCTCAGCTCTAGTAGTAAAAGCATCGAGCAGAACTTGCATTCTAGGCTCGGAGGCAGCCTGTAAACATATATCATCAGCATAACAAATGACAGTGTCTTCATTATTAGTTGGAAGATCTTTAATAAGTTTATGCATCAGAACGTTGAACAACAAGGGGCTGAGTACCCCTCCTTGTGGAGTTCCCAGTTCAAAGTGTTTGCTCTCTGTGCTTTTAACACCATTAAACAAAACATGCTGTTCGATTAGACAAATAGCCCTGTATCCATTTCAGTAATTTTCCTTGTATTCCCAGCTCAGCAAGCGGTTCCAGTATTATTTCTCTGTTTGCTGTATGAAAAGCTGCTGCTAGGTCGATGAAGACTGCTTGAGGGGAAGCTTCAATATGTGCTAAGTACTCGGCAAAACAGTGTTGTGTACTGAGCCCAGGCATAAATCCAAACAGTTGGGGTGACAGGTGCCCCTGTATACGATACATGAGTCTGTTAAGAACAATATGTTCAAGCACTTTACAAACACACGATGTTAGAGATATGGGTCTATAATTATCTGAGTGTGGTTTGGGGATGGGAACAATGACACTCTTTGTCCAAGCATCAGGTAATACTCCTTCACGTAAACTCATTCTGTACAACACTAATAGTGGATTACCTGGTACGTGTGAGACTAATCTCGGTAGATTGTAAGTGCAGTAATACCGTCCTCTCCAGCAGTTGATTTTCCCATCTTTAGTGCATGATTTAATTCCCATTCAGTTACATCATTAAGGTCCAACACGTCGATAGCTGTACAGGCAAGATTGATGGTTCGTTGTCTGTTGGGGCGTGTGTCATTAAGTTTGTGCTGTATGTTAATTGGGATGAGCTGTAGCTTGATGTTAGTGCCCATTGATCAAGGAGAATGTTTGCTTGTTCTAGTGGGCTGTGGCGCAGTGGTTTGGTTGGGCTGCTTCTAGAGATTTTTCGTATCTTTTCCCAAACTTCAACAAGTGTTGTTTGCTCATTTATACTTTGTAGGAACTCTTTCCAATGTTTATTACGTATAACGTTGCTCATGTCTCTCGCCACTATATTGGCAACTAGAAATGCATGCAAGTCACCTTGTGCTTTGGTTCGTTTGTACGTATCTCCAAGTTGCTTTACTCGTTCATGTTCTGCCAACAAGTGGCATCACCACCAGGAGCTCCAGACCTCAAGGCCATCTTTGCTCAGTCTGGAACTGAAGGACCATAAACCAGCATCCCTAGTAGGGGGGTAAAGGAATCAGGGAGCCACCAAGGCCCTACAGGAAAGAGTTGCTTCATTACATTCAGCACCAGTTTTCAGGAGGGTACCTTGCAATGATTTCAAGACTTAGCATCCCCGTGGCCCGGTCCTCGACCAGGCCTCCTGGTTGCTGGACTGGTCAACCAGGCTGTTGGACACAGCTGCGAGCAGCCTGATGTATGAATCACAGCCTGGTTGATGAGGTATCCTTTGGAGGTGTTTATCAAGTTCTCTCTCTTGAACACTGTGAGGGGTTGTCCAGTTATGCCCCTTGTGTGTAGTGGAAGCACGTTGATCAGTCTCAGGCCTCTGATGTTGATACTTTAGTTCTAAACTCTATCAACTATAATCTGGTACAATCAGATTAACGCTTCGAGATTAATTTCAAGAGGTTTTCGGCATTCCACATCTTACAGTTCCTACTCAAGGACCAGGACCTCCCTTCCTTGATGGACCCAGCCTCTCTTGAATTTGGGTTGACTTTGACATTTTTTATTGCGATACGAGGTACCCGATTCTATCTGGTACAACCTATTATTTTCCTTGGGGACTTTGCACAACTTTTGTTGTTACCCAAACACTCCAGTGACACCAAGGGTGCTTTGTCTTTCAGCTTTCTCTGGGTGGTGCCTCATTTGCACCATCGGAGGCTTGTCTGTTTGCTCCTCATGCTACCCTGGGATGCGTGCATATTGCAACTCCACATGCAGCTGCCTTTGCATTCTGGAGCCCAGGCAGCAGAGGATCATAGGGCCCATGTTCACTCATCAAGCAGAAATGCTTGATGAATCCTGGCACATAACAAACATCACTTTCCTTTCTTTTTATGTTTGGGGAATGGGTGTTAACGAATAAATTAATTTAGAGAGTAACAACTAAACATTTTTTTTAACAAGATAAAAAAAATAAACTTCATGTAAGAAAAAATCTAGAAAGAGCCATCCATATAAGAAGTGGTTCGTAAGTCTGGATGACATGTTCAAATGTATGACTTCTGTTATAAAGTACTGTATTATCACTTTCTTTGTAAATAGTGTACTGAAACTTTGTGTAAACTAGCATATTTAGTTCAATAATTTATGAATAAAGGTTTTGATCTGATTAGATTTGTATACAAATGCTATTAATATTTTGTTCGTACTTGTTCAAAGTTTATTAGTGCTGGCTAGTAGATGCTACGAGCATCTCACATTCCTCTAATTTTTTATACAGTACACTATATGACTAACCATCCTTTGAGATGGGGACATTACATGTACTTATAGCTAGTAGTACTTGATATATATTCTATATTGTATAGAATAATAGCATAGAATAGTAGCATATTACTGTATACATATCCTTGTAAATAAATAAAAAATGTACTTACTGTATTCTATGTTAAGAGGCAAAAAAAATTAACTTTAAAACAATAAAATACAGTGCAATATAAAGTTTATCAAATACCTTAGAGTTCTCATCCTCGTTAATTCTGTAGTGGTAGACACGGCCATTATATCTCAAAGAAATCGATCTCTGTCCCGGCGAACTTTCAGACTCCCGAACAAGAAAGGAGCCGTTGATGCCAGAGGATAAGAGATACTCGGCAGTGTTTCGAGATATGGGACCATGGTACCAGGAATGTTTCTCCAGGGAGTTGACAGGAGTGATGTAGTTGGACGGGACCCAGCCCACTTCCCCAGATCCTGCGTGGGCTTCACACCATTCACCAGACTTGTTGTAGCTCAGGACACGAACCTGTTCACCTGCAAGGCACACCAACCATTACCTTTCAGCAAAGATCTATGCCATCTTTTGTGCATGCTCTTATGATAAATTCATTATAAATAAATACAAATAAATTATTAAGTAATGGTAATGTCTTCTCACAGACATAACAACATAGGATAAAACCCCGTTCATGTATTTGTGGGTGTAAATCTCTACATAAATTTCACAAATACATTTGTGGGGTGGAGGGTAAAGAGGATGGAGAGGCACAGGTGAAGGGAAAGTTTAGAAATGGTAAATACAATGCGAGTTGATAGCAGGCGGGCAGTGTGCCTTGCTGAGATGATGTATTCACCAAGTTGTGTTTGCGAAGATTGAGCTCTGGCTCTTTTGGCCCGCCTCTCGACTGTCAATCAATCAACTTTTTTTTTTTTATTCCACCCCCCCCCCCCTAGGAAGCAGCCCGTAGTAGCTGTATCTCCCAGGTACCTATTTACTGCTAGGTAACAGGGCCATCAGGGTGAAAGAAACCCTGCCCATTTGTTTCCACCATTCCCGGGGATCGATTCCCAGACCCGCGATTACGAGTCTTGAGCACTGTCCACTCGGCTGTCAGGCCCCAATGTGTGGATGTTGGCAGCTAAGCTAAGCGTGCTCTCTCTTGTCAGGGAGCTGTGAGTTAGTGAGAGGTTCTTTACGTGTATTTTGGTATAAATGGATCTCTAAAGATGAATACTGTGTAGCATTCTTATATACACACACTCTTATGTTTTTTACAAATGTTTGATGTTCTCGTTAAGACTCTTATTATTATTTATTTATATATTTTTATTTATATCAAAAGAATAGGGGTGGTAGGAGAAGAAAATATCAAAGTGTTCAGTGAGGATCCACAAGGTCTACTCTGAGTACTCTCTATTTTCTACTCCGAGGCTATGGGTCCCTACACTTGCACCAGAGGTGGTACCCCTTCTAGGTTTTTTATTTATATATTTTTATTTAGTTATTTATTTAAACAAATACATAAGTGTGAGTTTTTCACCAATAATTATTATTATTTATAGGGTTACCACCACTGTTCGTGTAATAACAGCCTGGTTGTAAAAGCCTAGTTGACCAGACCACCAACCAGGAGGCCTTGCCCGAGACTGGGCTGCAGGAACATTGATCCCTGGAGCATACCTGGAGAGGAGGAATTGTTTCAGATTTAGCTACTCAGAACGAAGTGTCCATGTAGCACGGGCTATGGTGAGCCCGTAAGAAATAGTATCTGGAGAGGGCTCTGGAAGTTCTTCTACTCCCCATATGCCTGGCCCGAGACCAGGCTCGACTTGTGATAACTTGGTCCAACAGGCTGTTGCTTGGAGCGACCCACAGGCCCACATATCCACCACAGTGTGGTTGGTCTGGCACTACCTGGGCTTGGATACCCATGTGCTTGAGAAATATGCTTACAAGTTCCAGAAGATGAGAGGAAATGTCAGCACTGTGGAGAAATGCCCGACAGACCACTGCAACATTACCTAACACAGTGCACGGTTACAAACCCATTAAGATAAAAAAAAAATTCTTGCAAGAACTTGTCTAAGTGCCTCTGGAATACATCCACTTTTGTTCCAGCAATATTTATAATGTTTGCTGGGAGGGTGTTAAACAGCTGTGGACCTCTCATGTTCAGACAGTGTTCTCTGATTGTGCCTATGGCACCTCTACTCCTCACTGGTTCTATTCTGCATTTCCTTCCGTGCCTTTTGCTCTAGTATGTTATTCTACTGTACAAATTTGGGACCTGGCCCTCCAGTATCTTCTACGTATATATTATTTTATATCTTTCTCGTCTCCTTTCTAGAGAGTATATTTTGAGAGCTTTGAGACGATCTCAATAATTTAGATGTTTTATCGTGTCTATGCATGCCGTATATGTTCTCTGTATTCCCTCTAATTCAGAGATCTCTCTCGCTCTGAAAGGTGAAGCGAGTACCGAGCAGTACTCAAGACAGGGCAGCACCAGTGATGTAAATAGTATTACCATTGATGTGGGATCTCTGGATGTGAACGTTCTCATAATCCATCCTATCATTATCCTGGCCGCCGCCGCAGCTATATTTGCTCGGTTATGTTCACTAAAAGCCAGGTCATCCGACATCATAATTCCCAAATCTTTTACATGTTGCTTTCCTGCCCCCCCATCCCCCCTCCAGAACAACACATTGTAGGAGGAACTTGACACGCCTAAGAAATTTCCTGTTTCCCCGATAAGTGGGGAAATAAACTACTTTTGTGTTGGATTGAAGTGGGTGTTGTGGCGTAATACAAGTAGGCTGGGGGTGTGGGAAGGTTGTCAGAGACAGGGAGAAGGTGGTGGTGTACATTACAGGGCTTTGACAGGCTTCGGCCTTGCTAAGGGTGTGCCAGGGGTGGTGGGGTGTGGCCCTCTTCAAGTCTTCTACCTAGGCCAGTTGTCACTGCTACCGTCACTTGTCACCGCTGTCACTGCTACCGTCACTTGTCACCGTTGTCACTGCTACCGTCACTTGTCACCGCTGTCACTGCTACCGTCACTTGTTCTCAGTATTTGTTTGAACATTTATACACTTTTCTCAATATATATATGTCTTGAGCAGTGGACCGTCTTAGACCTTTTGTGTTTTTCAGCATTGTCAAAATCTTCCTCTAATAAAATTCCCTCCGTTACCCTCCATTTAAAATTAAACTGGAATAGCAAAACTAAAATTCCTTAGCGAGACATGGACCGGGATTCATCAAGCCTTTATCCAGTCACGTACGAAACATCTACATCTTTCCTCAATCTTTGGCGGCTTTGTTTACATATATTAAACAGGTTATGAGCTCCGAGGCGCTATGAGGTCGTTTAAAACAATAATAATCTTAGATTGTGTACACACACAGAGATCACACTAACGTGATGCACCAATTTCAACCCTTTTTACCCTGTCGTAGCTCAGTCGATTAAGGCAGTGACTGGGATGCTCCCGGACGCAGGTTCGAATCCTCGTCACGGCCCTTGTGGATTTGTTCATTAGGTTGTGAAGTTTCCAAGCTGGTAAACTGTTTACTAAATGTACAAGTCATGAGGAAACTTGAGGAAAGGTCAGGTTATGAAGACTTAGAAGACTAGTATTAACCTCGAGGGCTTCCTTGGGCCGATACTGTTTCACTCAACACCAGAGGAAATACGAGAATGCAGGCAAGAATATTCACCTTTCCTGTCGTTGAACTCGTTGAACACACACACACACACACACACACACACACACACACACACACACACACACACACACACACACACACACACACACAGTACAGCATAAGAGGCACAGTACAGCACAGTAGCCTTTGACACAGTACCGCATAAGAGGCTGGTCCATAAGCTGGAGAGACAGGCAGGTGTAGCTGGTAGGGTGCTCCAGTGGATAAGGGAGTACCTAAGCAATAAGAAGCAGAGAGTTACGGTGAGGTACGGTACGGTACCATACCTGATCAACCAGGCTGTGACTATACCTGATCAACCAGGCTATGACTCATACGTCAGGCTGCGAGCAGCCGCGTCTAAACAGCCTGGTTGATCAGTCCAGCAACCAGGAGGCCTGGTCGACGACCGGGCCGCGGGGACATTAAGCCCCGGAAGCACCTCAAGGTAACCTCAAGGTAATGAGGGGTGAGACCTCCGATTGGCGTGAAGTCACCAGTGGAGTCCCACAGGGCTCTGTACTCGGTCCTATCTTGTTCCTGACATAAGTAAATGATCTCCCGGAGGGTATAGACTCATTCCTCTCAATGTTTGCTGACGATACTAAAATTATGAGAAGGATTAAGACAGAAGAGGACTGTTTGAGGCTTCAAGAAGACCTGGACAAGCTGAAGGAATGGTCCAACAAATGGTTGTTAGAGTTTAACTCAATCAAATGTAATGTAATGAAGATAGGTGTAGGAAGCAGGAGACCAGATACAAGGTATCATTTGGGAGATGAAATTCGGGTTGATATCACGCCAGACCTGTCTCCTGCAGCACATATCAAGAGGATAACATCAGCGGCATATGCCAGGCTGGCCAACATACGAATGGCATTCAATTAAATCCGCCAACAAAAAATTCCAATTTGCCCCCCCCCCAAAATAAAATCCAAATCTGCCCCCCAAAAAATTCAAATCCACCAACAAAAATCCAAATTTGCACCAAAAAAATACCCCCCTCCACCGAATCCAAATGGCCAACCCCTGGGGAGGGGAGCGTGTGGGTGGGTGGGGGGAGGGGGGGGAAGTTACCAGCGAGGAGGAGGAAGCCATCACTCATCTAATAAATACAACGTACAGTTCTACTTGCCTGGGGGCGAGGGGTAGCTCAAGCACCCACCACCGCTCCCGCTGGATGACATTCATCAAGCATTTACCCAACCACTTACGAAACTACTACAGCTTTCCTCAGTCATTTTACCTAGTTTTATATTTATTAGTAAACAGTTGATGCTCTCCGCAGCACTACCAGCTTGCCTTTAACAATAATAACCTTTAGTGTACAAATGAATCATAATAACGTGATGTATGAATTAGACAATCAGGAGCCACAATGAGGTGGTTTAGGGCGTAGGGGCCAGGAGGAACTAACCTTAACCATAGTTGGCAGCCCTAGAAGCTCGGTCTAACCACTTGACACCACCTAGATCTATCTTGAGGTAATCTTGAGATGATTTCGGGGCTTTTTTAGTGTCCCCGCGGCCCGGTCCTCGACCAGGCCTCCACCCCCAGGAAGCAGCCCGTGACAGCTGACTATAACCCAGGTACCTATTTTACTGCTAGGTAACAGGGGCATAGGGTGAAAGAAACTCTGCCCATTGTTTCTCGCCGGCGCCTGGGATCGAACCCAGGACCACAGGATCACAAGTCCCGCGTGCTGTCCGCTCGGCCGACCGGCTCCCTTAGATCGTTAAATCCATTATGTGTAATCATGGAAAATATGTTGACGGTTACATATATGATGGTAATGAGCATGGACATGGCGCTAGCCCCGGCTAAACGGGCTCCAGCTATTCAAATCATGGATAAAGGAAGCTCTCTGAGAACGTGAACCTAGCACTGGTCTTCAACTCACCAATGTGGCGACAAGGTGTGGGCACCCTCATTATTGTGAGTGTCTAACACTATCAAAGTTATGAATAAGGCCTGTGGCTGCTGCTGCTGCTGCTGCTGCTGCTGTTTCCTTGGTGTCACACCCACTCCTCCATCACTCACCAACACTAGAGGAGCAAAAAGGAGTAGTGGGATAATGACTGAATCACTGGTGACTTCCTCGGTTCTCACACGCAGGAATGCAAGAGTCACTGGGGTCTGGTCTGCAGGAGTCACCGGCTACGAATCACGAGCACCAGACATCCACAAGAAGTCAACCAGCTGTGGTTCCCCATGCATTCATCCATTACAAGCTCCAATACAAGTAGGTTAACTGCTTATTGTTAGCACCAGTTCGGAATACATCAAATATATTATATTCTCTGTGTGCACCATCACACTATCCACTAGTGTGACCGTAAGGTGGGTAACAGCAGCAAGCGTGTCAGCATGGGGGCTGATGGTGACTTTGGGGGCCTGTCTGGGAGTAATCTGGCGCGGGGCAGGTCACCTCGAGGTCCGTGGCGCAGGGCAGGTCACCGTCGAGGACCGTGGCAGGTCACCGTCGAGGACCGTGGCAGGTCACCGTCGAGGACCGTGGCAGGTCACCGTCGAGGACCGTGGCAGGTCACCGTCGAGGACCGGGGCAGGTCACCGTCGAGGACCGGGGCAGGTCACCGTCGAGGACCGGGGCAGGTCACCGTCGAGGACCGTGGCAGGTCACCGTCGAGGACCGTGGCGCGGGGCAGGTCACCTGGAGGTCCGTGGCGCGGGGCAGGTCACCTCGAGGTCCGTGACAGGTCACCTCGAGGACCGTGGCACTGGACAGGTCACCTCGAGGTCCGTGACAGGTCACGTGGAGCCAAGAGTATCCTGACCTGGCCCACTAGCGATGAACCCACTCAGGACGAAGAATACATAGGCCTACCAGCAGGCTTATTACAACCACATCTTGCACTGTCTTCCATTTCCACTATATGCGTGTAATTTTTCCACATATAAAATTCTATCAACACTTATGTGAAAACTACAGCAGGAGAACACAAGCTAATACTGAGGTTAACGGGAAGCTGTGGCAGAGGAGGAGAGGCAGCCTCCTTAACTGGCTCCTCCTACCGCACTGTGCTGCTGGCCACGCCAAGACCCCCTACCACACACACACACACACACACACACACAGTGAAAGTTCACGTCACACACACTTCACTATTTTATACAACGTCCACCCCAGCTCCACCAAACACACACCCAGGCCTGAGGCGGGACTTGAGAGCTGGAGCCCCCCACATAAAGCTCTTGGCAAGAATGAAGAAAAGAACCTTCAGGTGTTATTAAGACGTTAGCCGCAGTCTGACGTATGAATCACAGCTGTTTATAGAGTTCCCTTCCTTACGTATAGACGGAGTGGCTGGCTATGTCCCGTATGTACAGAGGCTGGCTATGTACAGAGGCTGGCTATGTACAGAGGCTGGCTATGTACAGAGGCTGGCTATGTAGAGGCTGGCTATGTACAGAGGCTGGCTATGTACAGAGGCTGGCTATGTACAGAGGCTGGCTATGTACAGAGGCTGGCTATGTACAGAGGCTGGCTATGTACAGAGGCTGGCTATGTAGAGGCTGGCTATGTACAGAGGCTGGCTATGTACAGAGGCTGGCTATGTACAGAGGCTGGCTATGTACAGAGGCTGGCTATGTACAGAGGCTGGCTATGTACAGAGGCTGGCTATGTACAGAGGCTGGCTATGTACAGAGGCTGGCTATGTACAGAGGCTGGCTATGTACAGAGGCTGGCTATGTACAGAGGCTGGCTATGCCTCGTATGTATAGAATCTTGGAGAGGATGGGAGGAGTTAGGACGCTAGCGATGCTATAGAGTGAGAGTGTTGAACAGTGTTGAGTGGTTAACGTCGCCTGCAACAATGAAGCAGTAACAAGCAGATGAGACTGTGCAACTTGGTAACGGTGAGCCGGTCAAGAAGTGGTGTGTAGCCTGCAGTACCAGGAGGAGACAGGTTTAGTCGTCAAGTGGGTGCTGTCAGGACCAGGAGCCCGTGTCCACCCCTCCAACACGCACGCACGCACGCACATTAGGCAGTGATGTGGTGGAGGCTGACTCCATACACATGTAACACGGGTTTGGGTTCCTCTATCTTTACTTCCTTCTTTCTACTCCCTCTACCCGTATTCTTACTTTTATTTCTAAACCAAGGGACTCCAAAACTTTTACCAAAGCCAACTCCACGCCACGTGGTCCTAAGACGATTGACCGACTTAGGATTCTACACCCAGTATGACGTGACCTAAGCTCTGAACAAAACCCTAGAGTCACCTCTGCTGCCACCACCAGACCAGTAATACAAGAGCAATGATCGAGGTCTGGATCGATCACGCTAATTAATCAACCTAGGGGCTTGATCCCCACTATAAACGATGACCTTGAGTGTGGAATAAATTACACGGTAATGATAATTCCGATTCGATGTTAGAATCGGCGCCCAATGCAACTCTGCCTCGTGTGGACCACGTGACCAGGACAAGTATACACACAAAACACATGGAAACAATAAAATGCAAATTAATAACAAATTTAATTTATTAAACGAAAACTAAAACAAAATCTAAATATGTTCACTCCCTATCAATTTAACACTCCCTACTTGACCTGAGTGGCAAATGAGACTATTTCTATACTTAACAATAGCAACTATACCTTGGGCGACCACAGTTCTAGGTGTTGGGCCTGTTCTTGGGGAGAGGTAAGATGTTTGACCTCTCCTAGCTGCTTCCGTGACCACACTGATTTTTTTCTTGTCTGGACTACCCCAGACAGAGTATTGTATTGTTCCGCATCGCTTACCCAGTTACTTTAGCAAGGTTAAGTTATAACAATTAAACTCTGTTGTACTTAATTGATACAGACTGGTTGAATTATTTTACTGAATTAAATTACAAACATCTAACGGCAGAGCTGTTCCCGATCACAAAAATGGTTATTAAAACTTTGAGAAATATTAGACCTGTCAACCCCTGATGACCTATGACCGCCGGTCACTCCGCCTCAAAAGTTAGATCTGATTCGTGACGTCACTGATGGTGACTTAAACTCAATAATTAGAATACTCTTGATATTGTATCCAGTACTATTATACAATACAATTTTAATGCAAAATGAATAAAGGCTAATTTTCTCTAAATTACTGAATACTATAGGATGATTCATTTACGCAGATATGAACAAAGCGTCGGTTATTTCCACCGCGAATTCCCCTGGGGGTCAGGTCACCATGCGGCTCAGCTTCCCATTCTCTTTTGTCGATAAACCACTCTGGATAATTCTTACAACAGCCTAGTTTGTTACAACCCCCCCGCACAAGCACTTAGTAAACCTTGTTAATTTGTTAAAATTCACGAGGTTTAGTATCCAAACCCACAATTCAACTCATGCCACAAACAAAAGCTAACCTAACTAATAAAATTTGACACATAATAGTCCAACATCATAATGAACATGTTCATATTTCATAAATTTCTCAGCTGTCAACTGACAGCAATCCTCCAATATCAGGAAACATACATCCTACCCTTACTGACATAGCTAAATAACATGTCCCTACTCTACCATCAAAAACTAGCTATTAAACTCTCTTGGCTCTTCACTAGCCAAGTCCATGTGTCCTCTAGAGCCGGCCACACCGTGCTCAAACAAACATTAAAGTTATATCATCAGACTGAACTTTCAGTCATCCGGGAGCGTACTACGGAACTATCAGTTCACATCCGTGTACTAACTACTCCCCATCAAGGAACACACCTAACGTTTATTACATGTATCTAAAAATAAAAATTCCTATACTATATCACAGGTTTCAGCTGACTGTACAGCCAAGTGTTCTCACTCACTAGAAGTGTCAATGTTTATATTGGTCCGCCTCTCCTGTGTTCAAACATTCTGAAAAAAATAGCACAACATAATTTTCCATAACCGTTTGTTCTGGGCTGAGACAATTACACAGGGGCTTCGATTTTGATTACTGACCAATTCATAGAGTAAAATTCATATATTATACCAGAATTATTATTTTAAAGCTGTTTTTCAACATTTATAAAGTATTGATTCTAAATCTGTTTTTCAACATTTAAACAAAAGTGTCCAGATGTTCTTTACACAGATGTTCAGAGCCAACTTTGTTGTTTGTATCAATTGTTCATATTGAGTAATCGAAAAAAAAAAAATCGATGCTGCTGGATGCTGAATGT
>NC_091168.1:31723797-31761297 GCF_040958095.1 Procambarus clarkii | reverse complement strand
AGTAAAACATCTAAACTATTGGGACCGACTAAAGAGCCTAAATCTGTATTCTCTTGATCGCAGGCGGGAGAGATACATAATAATTTACACGTGGAAAATAGTAGAGGGGCTGGTCCCAAACCTGCACACAGAAATAACACTACATGAGACCAGAAGGCATGGCAGGATGTGCAGAATACCCCCGTTGAAGAGCAGAGGTGCAACAGGTACTGCGAGAGAGAACTCTATTAACATCAGAGGCCCGAGACTGTTCAACACGCTTCCACTACACATAAGGGACATAACTGGCCGACCCCTCACAGTGTTCAAGAGAGAACTATCAACATCAGAGGCCCGAGACTGTTCAACACGCTTCCACTACACATAAGGGACATAACTGGCCGACCCCTCACAGTGTTCAAGAGAGAACTATCAACATCAGAGGCCCGAGACTGTTCAACACGCTTCCACTACACATAAGGGACATAACTGGCCGACCCCTCACAGTGTTCAAGAGATACCTTGACAAACACCTCCAAATGATACCTGATGAACCAGGCTGTGATTCATACGTCAGGCTGCGAGCAGCTGTGTCCAACAGCCTGGTTAACCAGTCCAGCAACAAGGAGGCCTGGTTGAGGACCGGGCCGCAGGGACGCTAAGCCCCGAAACCAACTCAAGGTACACCACTCTGGTACAATGGGAGGGGGGGGGGAGGTATGTGAGAGTGGGTGGTAGTGGTGGTGGGGGTGGAGGGGGGGGGGTTACATACTAGTAGGATCACCATTACCGTGTGAAGCACAGTACTGGCCTGACACCGTTGCCAGCACCCTCCCACCACAACCACCACCACAACCACCACCACCACCACAACCACCACCACCACCACAACCACCACCACAACCACCACCACAACCACCACCACAACCACACTGCAGGATCGTAAATCTCTGTATGTGTGTGTGTAGAGCAGGTTACCATATTAAAAGCACCACAATCACCTTCTGTGGTTGACTGTTCATAATAACCCCGTGAACTATATGTTTAACACCTTTTTTTACTTTTAACACCCTGTCCACCCCCTCCGTCCCACCAGAAATTTTTATCCTGACCCCTTCCTAGTGCTATATAGTCGTAATGGCTTGGTACTTTCCCTTCATAATTCCTTCCTTCCTTCACCCTGTCCATGGAGGACAGAAGAAAATGTATATATGCTGGTTAGAATTGTAAATGTCTGGCCACGTCTGTGGTAGAAAATAATAATAATAAAAAAACACAGCCATACCCACCACCATTACAGCCTCCACCACACTAACCACCATTACAGCCTCCACCACACTAACCACCATTACAGCCTCCACCACACTAACCACCATCCCCACCACCACCAGTAACAGTTGACAAACAACTACATGCACTAGAGAGTGGGAATAATGTCACTGGCTGGTTAGGAAGTGGGTACGACTATAATATACAACCCCCCCCCCCCCCTCAGAGAACCACACAACACTGAGGTAAAAATATGAAATTACGAACACAACAAGCCTGGATATCCTCCAAGGGGGTGACGGACACAGCCCATAGACTGAAAGTAAAGCTCTTGGTAATGGCAGACTTCAACCATGGCCAAATCATCTGGGAAGAGTATGGACCCAAGTGGAGGTGATGAAACATAGAGAGCAAAGCTTGTAGAAGTAGCAGAGAGAAACTTCCTGCTGCAACGTGTCAGGAAGGAAACATGAAGGGGTGGTGGTGACCAACCAGCTCGATTAGATCTGGTCTTCACACACAATGAGATAAATATTGAAGACATTGGCCATAAAGTGCCATTAAGAGCCAGTGACCACCATGTTTTAGCCTTTGAAAACATAGTAACAGCGCAAGATGCAACAAAAAGGGAAGAGATTTGTGTCCCACAAAAAGATGTAACAAGAGGAAGGATGTAAGGCCAGCATGCAGGAGAGGACAATACCAGAAGGTCTGATCATTCCTGGGGCGGACAGCATGGGGGAAGAGAACTCAGAGGAGAACCAACACAGGACATGATGGACTACGTAACGGATAAACTCAAAGACTCTGAAGAAAGATTTATACTACCACTACGGGTTAAGGGAAGCAACACGAACCTCACATGCTTCAACAGGTAGTGTCTGGAAGCAAAGAGAACAAGAACAATAACATGGAAGAAGTATAGAGAAGACAGAAGGCCACCACAACACCTACAGAGGCCAGAGATGGAGGGAGTGGGAGCCGGTCGGCCGAGCAGACAGCACGCTGGACTTGTGATCCTGTCGTCCCGGGTTCGATCCCAGGCGCCGGCGAGAAACAATGGGCAGAGTTTCTTTCAGCCTATGCCCCTGTTACCTAGCAGTAAAATAGGTACCTGGGTGTTAGTCAGCTGTCACGGGCTGCTTCCTGGGGGTGGAGGTCTGGTCGAGGACCGGGCCGTGGGGACACTAAAGCCCCGAAATCATCTCAAGATAACCTCAAGAAGATGAGTACACACAAACTAGAAGAGTGACAGAGAAGCAGTACGAGGGTGACGTTGTATACAAGGCTAAGTCTCAGTCACAACTGTTCCATAGTCATACCAGGAGGATGATGACTGTGAATGATCAGGTTGTCAAGATTTGACAAGAGTGATGTAGGACACACAGAAAATGATAAGGAGGTATGTGAGGAACTTAACAAAAGCTTCCGGGAAGTATTCAAGCTGGAGCTTGATTTGGCACTAGAGCTTAGAGCCCAACCTGAATGGGGAAATGGGAAAGCCTCAGTGAAATAATAGTGACACAAGTAGAAGTAAAGAAGCAGAACGTGGAACAGGTCTATAGTTTTCAGTCAATGCTTTACTACCTCCCTTGTGTAGTGGAACTATATCTGCTGATCTAAGTGCTTCTGGTATCTCACTGGTATCCCAAAATTGGTGTCCACATTTCACTGAGCGCTATCTTGCTATCTCTCTGCTCTAAATATTGGTAGACTTGGTAACTGCCTTCTTTCCATGGCACAGTTTGAACATTAAGTGATGACAAAGATCTTTATATTAAAGAGTAACGAGGGGGGGGGAGGAGGTCGAGTCAGAAACAATAATTAGGACAAACTACAGAATATTGTGAGGTCATGGATATATATATATGTATATATTTAGATGTATGTATGTATGTATGTATGTATGTATGTATGTATGTATGTATGTATGTATGTATGTATGTATGTATGTATGTATGTATGTATGTATGTATCACAGTCAGTAGACTACAGCACCACAGACGAAGATGTGGATGACATACACAACCTGCTGTCAGTGAAAGCTGAGAGCTGCACCACACACAGCTGTACACCCAATGACTGTCAGCTGTTGTTTGACTGGTGTCAACCCCACACCACAAGTCCCCCTTCCCACCTTCTTCCTCCCCCACCTTCCCCTTACCTCACTACTCCCCCTCCCCCACAACCCCCCCTCTACACATGTGACATGCTACACCCGACACCCAAGCTGGCTCTCACCATTCGACAAGCGTCAAATATGAAATGGTTTTGCTAGCCCAGAAGCGTAGGACCTGCTTGACTAGTCCAGTGACGAGGAGGCCTGGTCGAGGACCGGGCCCCGGGGGACGCTAAGCCATGGAATCATCTGAAGATAACCTCAAGATAGGATATAACTGTCATTGAAGCTACTCTCCTTCATCTCTCCAGAACTACCACAGTCACCGGTCTTCAACCATTAACATGTCCACTTACGAAACCTGTACATCTATGGGTAGTGTCCGCGGAGGTGTACACAGTCGCTGGACCACTATAGGCATGGAAGACACTTATAAGTGTCATACGCGAGTGTATGAGGGAGGGAGGGGTAGGAGAGTGAGGGAGGCGGTAGGGGGGCAGTAGAGAGTGAGAGAGGGAGGTGGGAAGGGGAGTAGAGAGTGAGAGAGGGAGGTGGGAAGGGGAGTAGAGAGTGAGAGAGGGAGGTGGGAAGGGGAGTAGAGAGTGAGAGAGGGAGGTGGGAAGGGGAGTAGAGAGTGAGAGAGGGAGGTGGGAAGGGGAGTAGAGAGTGAGAGAGGGAGGTGGGAAGGGGAGTAGAGAGTGAGAGAGAGGTGTGTGAGGAGTGAACAAGACACAACATGTGCATGTGTGGCGACAAGCCCCGAGGGGCGCCACAGCCTCCTGCTGGAGTGGCAGACGGTACACTTTCTCCCTTCACTTAAACCACCTGCCCCCCCCCCGCCCCCGCACCATCTTGCCTGGATCATACCTTGGTAGGCTTCTGAGAGGTCTTCCACTCCACTGAGGGAGGGGGCACAAGTCTACTGACCAGGAGACCGGGCCGCAAGGACCTCGACTCCCGGAATCAACGCAAGATAATCTACTCCTCAATGGTTCTATTCTGCATTTCCTCCAGTATTCAGACCTCGGCCTTGACTGCTCAGGTAATGGATCGGTGGTGTGGTGATTGAGAGGTCAGCGGCGGAGACGATTGTGCAGTAAGGAGCTCTATTCATCTCCGGCGGGTTAAGTGCGTGTGTGAATGTCAGAGATGATTTTATGCTCAAGTACGAACGCCGTCATTTTCTGTACACATCGTCTGACAGTCGTGGCACCACTGGCTACCACAGTGGAGACTCGAGGACTTACTCACTCAAGTGGGACTCCCTGCTGGCCAGAGCCCTCCCCAGTATGACCAGCCCATTAGATATATAGCTGGAACATAGGTGGACGTCTTCAAGAAGCACTAAGACAAGTTCTTGCAAGAAGTGCCGGACCAACCAGGCTGTGGTGGGTATGTGGGCCTGCGGGCCGCTCCAAGCAACAGCCTGGTGGACCAACCAGGCTGTGGTGGGTATGTGGGCCTGCGGGCCGCTCCAAGCAACAGCCTGGTGGACCAACCGGGCTGTGGAGGGTATGTGGGCCTGCGGGCCGCTCCAAGCAACAGCCTAGTGGACCAACCAGGCTGTGGTGGGTATGTGGGCCGCTCCAAGCAACAGCCTGGTGGACCAACCAGGCTGTGGTGGGTATGTGGGCCGCTCCAAGCAACAGCCTGGTGGACCAACCAGGCTGTGGTGGGTATGTGGGCCGCTCCAAGCAACAGCCTGGTGGACCAAACTCTCACAAGTCAAGCCTGGCCTCGGGCCGGACTTGGGGAGTAGAACAACTCCCAGAACCCCATCAACCAGGTATATGTGGGCCTGCGGGCCGCTCCAAGCAACAGCCTGGTGGACCAAACTCTCACAAGTCAAGCCTGGCCTCGGGCCGGACTTGGGGAGTAGAACAACTCCCAGAACCCCATCAACCAGGTATATGTGGGCCTGCGGGCCGCTCCAAGCAACAGCCTGGTGGACCAAACTCTCACAAGTCAAGCCTGGCCTCGGGCCGGACTTGGGGAGTAGAACAACTCCCAGAACCCCATCAACCAGGTATATGTGGGCCTGCGGGCCGCTCCAAGCAACAGCCTGGTGGACCAAACTCTCACAAGTCGCGCCTGGCCTCGGGCCGGGCTTGGGCAGTAGAACAACTCCCAGAACCCCATCAACCAGGTATATGTGGGCCTGCGGGCCGCTCCAAGCAACAGCCTGGTGGACCAAACTCTCACATGTCAAGCCTGGCCTCGGGCCGGGCTTGGGGAGTAGAACAACTCCCAGAACCCCATCAACCAGGTATATGTGGGCCTGCGGGCCGCTCCAAGCAACAGCCTGGTGGACCAAACTCTCACAAGTCAAGCCTGGCCTCGGGCCGGGCTTGGGCAGTAGAACAACTCCCAGAACCCCATCAAGCAGCAGGTATGAAGCAGGCCTCACAGTAAACTCTGCCAGCTAACAGGTCGCTTGTAACTCAACATTTGTGAACCACGGAATTAGTGTTTCAGATCTCACCAATATTGGTAATTGATGCAGTACAAATATAGTGTTATCTTGCTGTGTTTTCGGGGCTCAACGTTCCCGCGGCCCGGTCGTCGACCAGGCCTCCTGGTTGCTGGACTGGTCAATCAGGCTGTTGTGTAGTGTGGTGATCCTTGGTGGGGGCAGACACGTTTATATATACGAGGGAGAAGAGGTTCAGTTATATAACATGTATATCTTATAACAACTTCATACACCTGTACATACATGGCTAGAGGGGGGGGGGGTTACCTGGTTGATGGGGTTCTGGGAGTTGTTCTACTGCCCAAGCCCGGCCCGAGGCCAGGTTTAACTTGTGAGAGTTTGGTCCACCAGGCTGTTGCTTGGAGCGGCCCGCAGGCCCACATATACCTGGTTGATGGGGTTCTGGGAGTTGTTCTACTCCCCAAGCCCGGCCCGAGGCCAGGCTTGACTTGTGAGAGTTTGGTCCACCAGGCTGTTGCTTGGAGCGGCCCGCAGGCCCACATATACCTGGTTGATGGGGTTCTGGGAGTTGTTCTACTGCCCAAGCCCGGCCCGAGGCCAGGCTTGACTTGTGAGAGTTTGGTACACCAGGCTGTTGCTTGGAGCGGCCCGCAGGCCCACATATACCTGGTTGATGGGGTTCTGGGAGTTGTTCTACTGCCCAAGCCCGGCCCGAGGCCAGGCTTGACTTGTGAGAGTTTGGTCCACCAGGCTGTTGCTTGGCGCGGCCCGCAGGCCCACATATACCTGGTTGATGGGGTTCTGGGAGTTCTTCTACTCCCCAAGCCCGGCCCGAGGCCAGGCTTGACTTGTGAGAGTTTGGTCCACCAGCCTGTTGCTTGGAGCGGCCCGCAGGCCCACATATACCTGGTTGATGGGGTTCTGGGAGTTGTTCTACTCCCCAAGCCCGGCCCGAGGCCAGGCTTGACTTGTGAGAGTTTGGTCCACCAGGCTGTTGCTTGGAGCGGCCCGCAGGCCCACATATACCTGGTTGATGGGGTTCTGGGAGTTCTTCTACTCCCCAAGCCCGGCCCGAGGCCAGGCTTGACTTGTGAGAGTTTGGTCCACCAGGCTGTTGCTTGGAGCGGCCCGCAGGCCCACATATACCTGGTTGATGGGGTTCTGGGAGTTCTTCTACTCCCCAAGCCCGGCCCGAGGCCAGGCTTGACTTGTGAGAGTTTGGTCCACCAGGCTGTTGCTTGGAGCGGCCCGCAGGCCCACATATACCTGGTTGATGGGGTTCTGGGAGTTGTTCTACTCCCCAAGCCCGGCCCGAGGCCAGGCTTGACTTGTGAGAGTTTGGTCCACCAGGCTGTTGCTTGGAGCGGCCCGCAGGCCCACATATACCTGGTTGATGGGGTTCTGGGAGTTGTTCTACTCCCCAAGCCCGGCCCGAGGCCAGGCTTGACTTGTGAGAGTTTGGTCCACCAGGCTGTTGCTTGGAGCGGCCCGCAGGCCCACATATACCTGGTTGATGGGGTTCTGGGAGTTGTTCTACTCCCCAAGCCCGGCCCGAGGCCAGGCTTGACTTGTGAGAGTTTGGTCCACCAGGCTGTTGCTTGCAGCGTCCCGCAGGCCCACATATCAGTGCTGTTGCTCCGGACACTTCACACTTGTTCACTCTTAAAGACTCAAAAGTTTGCAACAAGGCTCGTCCCAGAACTCCTTGGGATGAGGCTATGAAGAGACTGTGAAGGAACTAAACCTGACGATGCTAGAAATGAGGAGAGAGAACAGGTAGACATGATAGAGATATATAAAATACTTAGGGAGATTGACAGAGTGGGACAAGAGGAAATATTAATTGACAATAAATACTAAGAGAACAAGAGGCATGGATGAAAGATTAAGGCTCTGATGAGCCACAGAGCTGTTAAAAAACTTTCTTGTAGTGTAAGAATTGTGAGAAAACTGAACGAACTTAAGGAACCGATGTAGAGAGAAACTTTTCTCATAACTTCAGAAAAAAATATAATAGGAAAATAGGTCAGAAGTCACTGCATTTAACAGAAGGATAGATAAGCGGGGTTCAAGAGCTAATGCTCGATCCTGCAAGCACAACTAGGCGAGTACACACACACACAAGTTCAACCTGTTGTTGAAGTTCAACCCAAGTAAATGTAAGGTAATGAAACTAGGCAGTGGAAACAGGAGGCCAGACACAGGATACAGAATAGGAGATGAAGTACTTCATGAAACAGACAGAGAGAAAGATCTAGGAGTTGATATCACACCAAACCTGTTTCCTGAAGCCCACATAAAAAGAATAACGTCTGCGGCATATGCGAGGCTGGCTAACATCAGAACAGCCTTCAGGAACCTGTGTAAGGAATCATTCAGAATCTTGTACACAACATATGTAAGACCAATCCTGGAGTATGCGGCCCCAGCATGGAGCCCGTACCTTGTCAAGCACAAGACGAAGCTGGGAAAAGTCCAAAGGTATGCCACTAGACTAGTCTCAGAACTAAGAGGCATGAGTTACGAGGAAAGGCTGCGGGAAATGCACCTTACGACACTGGAAGACAGAAGAGCTTGTGGAGACATGATCACTACCTACAAAATCCTCAGGGGTATTGACAGGGTAGACAGGAATAAACTATTCAACACTGGTGGGACGCAAACAAGGGGACACAGGTGGAAACTGAGTACCCACATGAGCCACAGAGATGTTAGAAGGAACTTGTGTCAGAGTAGTTAACGGATGGAATGCATTAGGCAGTGATGTGGTGGAGGCTGACTCCATACACAGTTTATAATGTAGATATGATAGAGCCCAATAGGCTCAGGAACCTGTACACCAGTTGATTGACAGTTGAGAGGCGGGACCAAAGAGCCAGAGCTCAACCCCCGCAAACACAACTAGGTGAGTACACACACACACACACACACACACACACACACACACACACACACACACACACACACACACACACACACACACACACGCACGCACGCACGCACGCACGCACGCACGCACACACACGCACGCACACACACGCACGCACACACACACACACACACGCACACACACACACACGCACACACACACACACGCACACACACACACACACACACACACGCACGCACACACACACACGACCCAGCATGTCGGAGAACCCACAAGGATGAGAGGCAATGACGAACCAGCGAGACTCGACCTAGTCTTCACTCTGAACGACTCCGACATAAGAGAAATCGGTTTTGAGGACCCAGTAGGAATGAGCGACCACAGTGTACTGGTGTTTGAGTACTTGATTGAAGAAGGGTTATTGAACTCGAGGAGGGATACCGAAACCAAAAGGTTAGCATACCGAAAGGGAAACTATGAGGGGATAAGAAAATTCCTAACAGATATAGCATGGGAAACAGAGCTCAGGGGAAAGACGGCCCAAGATATGATGGATTACATCACGCAGAAGTGCAAGGACGCAGCGAACAAGTTTGTCCCAGTCCAAAAGGAAAACAGAGAAATGAAGATGAGAAACCCATGGTTTAATCAAAGATGTAGGCTAGCTAAGCAGCAAAGTAAAAGGGCATGGAGAAACTATAGGAATAACAGGACACTGGAGAGCAGAGAAAGATACCAGAATGCCAGGAATGAATATGTCAGGATGAGAAGAGAGGCAGAAAGACAATACGAAAATGACATCGCAAGCAAGGCAAAGACTCAGCCTAAATTGTTGCATAGCCACATTAGGAGAAAAACAACAGTAAAGGAACAGGTTATGAGATTAAGGATAGGGGCGGAAGGATTCACTACAAATGACAAGGAAGTGTGTGAGGAATTGAATAAGAAATTCCAGGAGGTCTTCACCTTAGAACAAGGAGAAATTCCAGAGGTAAGTGAGGGAATAGCTAACCAGGAACCACTGGAAGAGTTTGAGATTACCAGTGGGGAAGTAAGGAAGTGTTTACTAGAGTTGGACGTGACAAAGGCTATAGGCCCAGATGGAATCTCCCCTTGGGTTCTAAAGGAAGGAGCAAGAGAACTGAGCCTACCACTCTCCATAGTGTATAACAAATCACTGGCAACAGGGGAACTGCCAGATATTTGGAAAGCAGCTAACGTAGTCCCGATATACAAGAAAGGGGATAGACAGGAGGCACTGAACTACAGGCCAGTGTCCCTAACCTGCATACCATGCAAGCTGATGGAGAAGATTGTGCGAAAAAAACTAGTGGAGCATCTGGAGCGAAGGAACTTTGTAACACAGCATCAACATGGGTTCAGGGATGGCAGGTCCTGCCTCACAGGGTTACTTGAATTCTACGACCAGGCAACAAAAATAAGGCAAGAAAGAGAAGGGTGGGCAGACTGCATATTTTTGGATTGTCAGAAAGCCTTTGATACAGTGCCACACAAGAGGCTAGTGCGAAAGTTGGAGATGCAGGCTGGAGTGAGAGGGAAGGTACTCCGGTGGATAGAGGAATACCTAAGCAACAGGAGACAACGAGTCTGTGTGAGGGGTGAGGTCTCAGATTGGCGAGACGTCACAAGTGGAGTCCCGCAGGGGTCAGTCCTTGGACCTATACTGTTTCTGGTATATGTAAATGATCTCCCAGAGGGTATAGATTCGTTCCTCTCAATGTTTGCCGACGATGCAAAAATTATGAGGAGGATTGAAACAGAGGATGATAGTAGGAGGCTACAAGATGACCTGGATAGACTGAGTGAATGGTCCAACAAATGGCTGTTGAAGTTCAACCCGAGTAAATGCAAAGTAATGAAACTAGGAAGTGGAAACAGGAGGCCAGGCACAGGATACAGAATAGGAGATGAAGTACTTAATGAAACAGACAGAGAGAAAGATCTAGGAGTTGATATCACACCAAACCTGTCTCCTGAAGCCCACATAAAGAGAATAACGTCTGCGGCATATGCGAGGCTGGCTAACATCAGAACGGCGTTCAGGAACCTGTGTAAGGAATCATTCAGAATCTTGTACACCACATATGTAAGACCAATCCTGGAGTATGCGGCCCCAGCATGGAGCCCGTACCTTGTCAAGCACAAGACGAAGCTGGAAAAAGTCCAAAGGTATGCTACTAGACTAGTCCCAGAACTAAGAGGCATGAGTTATGAGGAAAGGCTGCGGGAAATGCACCTCACGACACTGGAAGACAGAAGAGTAAGGGGGGACATGATCACAACCTACAAAATCCTCAGGGGAATCGACCGGGTAAACAAGGACGAACTTTTCAACACTGGTGGGACGCGAACAAGGGGACACAGGTGGAAGCTGAGTACCCAAATGAGCCACAGAGACGTTAGAAAGAACTTTTTCAGTGTCAGAGTAGTTAGCAAATGGAATGCATTAGGAAGTGATGTGGTGGAGGCTGACTCCATTCACAGTTTCAAATGTAGATATGATAGAGCCCAATAGGCTCAGGAATCTGTACACCAGTTGATTGACGGTTGAGAGGCGGGACCAAAGAGCCAGAGCTCAACCCCCGCAAGCACAATTAGGTGAGTACAATTAGGTGAGTACACACACTTAACCCATAACTCAAAACCCAACGTGATTCCTCTCCGCCTTACATTCCAGATGCTTCCCGGGTAATTACCCGATCAACCAGCCTGTTGGTGTTAGCAAAAGGCATCCCCTCCGCCACACTTACAGTCAACTTAGCTTGGTCTTGCCTAGTTACTTGGGTCTTGTCAAGTTCCCTCACAAATATATCCAACCCTTCCTCTCTCTTCCCATACGTCGCATTTCTAACGGAGTAGACCACAGCGTTCAAAATTTGACGTACAAGTAAAAATAGAAGCCGCGTAATGGTGACGTTTTCTATACATCGGCCTCGATAGGTTAGATGGGTTGATTGGGTTAATACGGTGCTCCTTAGGCTAAACAGCTGCCGTTTTTGATGTTTCTGGTTCTAACCGTTCCAACGGTAACCAACTGTTTTAACGGTAACCAACCGTTCATAACGGTAACCAACGGTAACCAACGGTTCATAACGGTAACCAACGGAACCAACGGTTCCAACGGTAACCAACGGTTCATAACGGTAACCAACGGTAACCAACTGTTTTAACGGTAACCAACGGTTCATAACGGTAACCAACGGTAACCAACGGTTCATAACGGTAACCAACGGAACCAACGGTTCCAACGGTAACCAACGGTTCATAACGGTAACCAACGGTTCCAACGGTAACCAACGGTTCATAACAGTAACCAACGGTTCATAACGGTAACCAACGGTTCCAACGGTAACCAACGGTTCATAACGGTAACCAACGGTTCCAACGGTAACCAACGGTTCATAACGGTAACCAACGGTTCCAACGGTAACCAACGGTTCATAACGGTAACCAACGGTTCCAACGGTAACCAACGGTTCATAACGGTAACCAACGGTTCATAACGGTAACCAACGGTTCCAACAGTAACCAACGGTTCATAACAGTAACCAACGGTTCCAACGGTAACCAACGGTTCATAACGGTAACCAACGGTTCCAACGGTAACCAACGGTTCATAACGGTAACCAACGGTTCCAACGGTAACCAACGGTTCATAACGGTAACCAACGGTTCCAACGGTTCCAACGGTAACCAACGGTTCATAACGGTAACCAACGGTTCCAACTGTAACCAACGGTTCATAACGGTAACCAACGGTTCCAACGGTAACCAACGGTTCCAACGGTAACCAACGGTTCATAACGGTAACCAACGGTTCATAACGGTAACCAACGGTTCCAACGGTAACCAACGGTTCATAACGGTAACCAACGGTTCCAACGGTAACCAACGGTTCCAACGGTAACCAACGGTTCATAACAGTAACCAACGGTTCATAACGGTAACCAACGGTTCCAACGGTAACCAACGGTTCATAACGGTAACCAACGGTTCATAACGGTAACCAACGGTTCATAACGGTAACCAACGGTTCCAACGGTAACCAACGGTTCCAACGGTAACCAACGGTTCATAACGGTAACCAACGGTTCCAACGGTAACCAACGGTTCATAACGTTAAAAATCCAACGGTTTTGTCAAACCGTTGGATTTTTAACGGAGTGGCAAATCAGTGGACCTGACGACCTCTCGAGAGTCCTCCAGGTGGCTCCCCCCCCCCCCAACAGGTTTACCGTGAGGTAAACCTGTGCCCTCTGACCCCCTCCCCCCCTGGCCCCCCTCCTCCCTGGCCCCCCTCCCCCTGGCCCCCTCCCCCGTCTCAACCTTGCTAGTGACTGTGTGGGGGGGGGGGGGTGACAGTGTTGGCCCGGGCTGAGGCGGGGTTGGGGGGGCTAGGCGGGGCTTGGGGGGCTAGGTGGGGCTGGGGGGGGCTAGGCGGGGCTTGGGGGGGGGGGGGTAGGCGGGGCTGGGGGGCTAGGCGGGGCTGGGGGGCTAGGCGGGGCTGGGGGGCTAGGCGGGGCTGGGGGGGGCTAGGCGGGGCTGGGGGGGGTAGGCGGGGCTAGGCGGGGCTAGGCGGGGCTGGGGGGGCTAGGTGGGGCTGGGGGGGGGTAGGCGGGGCTAGGCGGGGCTGGGGGGGCTAGGTGGGGCTGGGGGGGGGGTAGGCGGGGCTAGGCGGGGCTGGGGGGGGCTAGGCGGGGCTAAGGGGGGGGCTAGGCGGGGCTGGGGGGGGGGTAGGCGGGGCTGGGGGGGGTAGGCGGGGCTGGGGGGGGGGGTAGGCGGGGCGGGGGGGGGGGGTAGGCGGGGCTGGGGGGGGGGGGGTAGGCGGGGCTGGGGGGGGCTAGGCGGGGCTGGGGGGGGGGCTAGGCGGGGCTGGGGGGGTTGGCGGGGCTGGGGGGGGTTGGCGGGGCTGGGGGGGCTAGGTGGGGCTTGGGGGGGGCTAGGTGGGGCTTGGGGGACTAGGCGGGGCTGGGGGAGGGCTAGGTGGGGCTGGGGGGGCTAGGTGGGGCTGGGGGGGGGCTGGGGGGCTAGGTGGGGCTGGGGGGGCTAGGTGGGGCTGGGGGGGCTAGGTGGGGCTGGGGGGGCTAGGCGGGGCTGGGGGGGGGGGGGTAGGCGGGGCTGGGGGGGGGGGGGTAGGCGGGGCTGGGGGGGTAGGCGGGGCTGGGGGGGGGGTAGGCGGGGCTGGGGGGGGTAGGCGGGGCTGGGGGGGGGTAGGCGGGGCTGGGGGGGGGTAGGCGGGGCTGGGGGGGTAGGCGGGGCTGGGGGTGGGTAGGCGGGGCTAGGGGGGCTAGGCGGGGCTGGAGGGGCTAGGCGGGGCTGGGGGGGGGCTAGGCGGGGCTGGGGGGGGGCTAGGCGGGGCTGGGGGGGGCTAGGCGGGGCTCGGGGGGGCTAGGCGGGGCTGGGGGGGCCTAGGCGGGGCTGGGGAGGGGCTAGGCGGGGCTGGGGGGGGGCTAGGCGGGGCTGTGGGACGCCCCGCTCCCACAGCTGGTGGCCCAAGATGAGACGCCCCACTCCCACAGCTGGTGGCCCAAGATGAGACGCCCCACTCCCACAGCTGGTGGCCCAAGATGAGACGCCCCACTCCCACAGCTGGTGGCCCAAGATGAGACGCCCCACTCCCACAGCTGGTGGCCCAAGATGAGACGCCCCACTCCCACAGCTGGTGGCCCAAGATGAGACGCCCCACTCCCACAGCTGGTGGCCCAAGATGAGACGCCCCGCTCCCACAGCTGGTGGCCCAAGATGAGACGCCCCACTCCCACAGCTGGTGGCCCAAGATGAGACGCCTCACTCCCACAGCTGGTGGCCCAAGATGAGACGCCCCACTCCCACAGCTGGTGGCCCAAGATGAGACGCCCCACACCCACAGCTGGTGGCCCAAGATGAGACGCCCCACTCCCACAGCTGGTGGCCCAAGATGAGACGCCCCACTCCTACAGCTGGTGGCCCAAGATGAGACGCCCCGCTCCCACAGCTGGTGGTCCAAGATGAGACGCCCCACTCCCACAGCTGGTGGCCCAAGATGAGACGCCCCACACCCACAGCTGGTGGCCCAAGATGAGACGCCCCACACCCACAGCTGGTGGCCCAAGATGAGACGCCCCACTCCCACAGCTGGTGGCCCAAGATGAGACGCCCCACTCCCACAGCTGGTGGCCCAAGATGAGACGCCCCACTCCCACAGCTGGTGGCCCAAGATGAGACGCCCCACTCCCACAGCTGGTGGCCCAAGATGAGACGCCCCACTCCCACAGCTGGTGGCCCAAGATGAGACGCCCCACTCCCACAGCTGGTGGCCCAAGACGAGACGCCCCACTCCCACAGCTGGTGGCCCAAGATGAGACGCCCCACACCCACAGCTGGTGGCCCAAGATGAGACGCCCCACTCCCACAGCTGGTGGCCCAAGATGAGACGCCCCACTCCCACAGCTGGTGGCCCAAGATGAGACGCCCCACTCCCACAGCTGGTGGCCCAAGACGAGACGCCCCACTCCCACAGCTGGTGGCCCAAGATGAGACGCCCCACACCCACAGTTGGTGGCCCAAGATGAGACGCCCCACTCCCACAGCTGGTGGCCCAAGATGAGACGCCCCACTCCCACAGCTGGTGGCCCAAGATGAGACGCCCCGCTCCCACAGCTGGTGGCCCAAGATGAGACGCCCCACTCCCACAGCTGGTGGCCCAAGATGAGACGCCCCACACCACCACCAAACACAACTGTATATAATAAAAGGTATAGTTTCCGCGAACTAATATAATTAAAACATAAAAAATCTTGCATATAAATGTGAATATTAAGGTCTTATAATATAAATATTATTTGCTCCCCCAGAGTCCATTTGTGTGACGTCACAGTCCCCAGGGACCACGGACCAGGAACTGCCAGTTTCCCTGCCAGTTCCCATGTTTAGGGAGCATAACCAAGCAAATATTGCGTCAGCCAGAAAAATGATCGGATGGATTACGAGAACTTTCAAATCCAGGGATCCCATCACAATGGTTGTACTCTTCAAGTCACTTGTGTTGTCCCGTCTTGAGTACTGCTCAGTACTCACTTCCCCCTTCAGAGCAGGAGAGATTGCTGAAATAGAGGGAATACAGAGAACATATATGGCACGCATAGACGAGATAAAACACCTAAATTATTGGGATCGTCTCAAAGCTCTCCAAATGTACTCTCTAGAAAGGAGACGAGAGATATACCAAATAATATACACCTGGAAGATACTGGAGGGTCAGGTCCCAAATCTACACAGTAAAATAACAACGTACTGGAGTGAACGATATGGAAGAAAATGCAAAATAGAACCAGTGAAGAGCAGAGGTGCCATAGGCACAATCAGAGAACACTGTATAAACATCAGAGGTCCGCGGTTGTTCGACGTCCTCCCAGCGAGCATAAGAAATATTGCCGGAACATCAGTGGACATCTTCAAGAGGAAACTAGATTTATTCCTCCAAGGAGTGCCGGACCAACCGGGCTGTGGTGGGTATGTGGGCCTGCGGGCCGCTCCAAGCAACAGCCTGGTGGACCAAACTCTCACAAGTCAAGCCTGGCCTCGGGCCGGGCTTGGGCAGTAGAACAACTCCCAGAACCCCATCAACCAGGTATATGTGGGCCTGCGGGCCGCTCCAAGCAACAGCCTGGTGGACCAAACTCTCACAAGTCAAGCCTGGCCTCGGGCCGGGCTTGGGCAGTAGAACAACTCCCAGAACCCCATCAACCAGGTATATGTGGGCCTGCGGGCCGCTCCAAGCAACAGCCTGGTGGACCAAACTCTCACAAGTCAAGCCTGGCCTCGGGCCGGGCTTGGGCAGTAGAACAACTCCCAGAACCCCATCAAGCAGCAGGTATGAAGCAGGACGCTGCCTATCAAGCTGCAAAGATTCTAACTTGGAGCAGGAACACACACACACACACACACCCAAGCGGGACCAAGGAGCCAGAGTTCAACCCCCGCAAGCACAATTAGGCGAGTATACACCCACCGCAGTTATAAACACACTTAGAATTAAAGCAATATATAATACGCCTCGTGTCTGCATATATACATCATATACATACACGAGAGGCAATGTATACTTTGACCACACATTATACTGTACACCAGGTGTGGGTATACTTAGGTATACCCACACCTGGAGCACACCTGGAGCCTCACGTTGCGGGTCTTAAACATAATTTACTCGCATCACAAGACGCACATGAAGACGCTGGCACAGAGCGTCCGAGAACCCACTCAACGCTCCCTTAACCCTTCCTAAACTCCTTCAAACCATGACTTTAATCCGAGTGGGAGCAAGAGCTAGGGCGAGTGACCCGTACCGCAGGGGTAAATACGGGCGAGTGTTACCTCATACTGACAGTCATTGGTGTTTGACGACACGCGCACAGATGGGGGGATAAATGATACGTATTTCGTATGTAGTGATCATGCCTCCTCCGTTTCGTCTCGATCTTCACAATGCGACTATTTTTGCCTAACCTGGAACGTAAAAAATGCAACGGTTTAGCCCGCTTGAGCAGCTGAGTCTAAGAGCCCGCTTGAGCAGCTGAGTGTAAGAGCCTGCTTGAGCAGCTGGTCCACCCTGGACCCTGACGGACCACCAGGCTGGTCCACCCTGGACCCTGACGGACCAGCAGGCTGGTCCACCCTGGACCCTGACGGACCACCAGGCTGGTCCACCCTGGACCCTGACGGACCCTGGAAGTCTTCTGGGAAAATTAGCAAATGAAGAAGTCTTGAAATATTGCCAAAGTTTCACTGTTTGTGTGAGTGAGAGAGAGCGCGTGCGCGCGTGTCCACCTGTGTATTTACAAATTATATTTACTATTTGTGCCTGCAGGAGTAAGTTGCTAGCTCTTGGATCCCGCCTTTCTATAGTTCTCACAATCCCCGTCCCATCCCAAATCCTTATCCTGACCCCTTCCCAGTGCTATATAGTCGTAATGGCTTGGCGCTTTCCCCATGATAATTCCTTCCCCCCCCCCCCCCCGCCCTCTCAACACTCACAATACATGTGTACCTGTAAAGTGTACTTAGAGGAGGAAGAACATAGAGGAAAGACAGTAGTTGACTGTATTTGCTGAAATAGAGGGAATACAGAGAACATATACGGCACGCATAGACGAGATAAAACACCTAAATTATTGGGTTCGTCTCAAAGCTCTCCAAATGTACTCTCTAGAAAGGAGACGAGAGATATACCAAATAATATACACCTGGAAAATACTGGAGGGCCAGGTCCCTAATCTACACAGTAAAGTAACAACGTACTGGAGTGAACGATATGGAAGCAAATGCAGAAGAGAACTAATGAAGAGCAGAGGTGCCATAGGCACAATCAGAGAACACTGTATAAACATCAGAGGTCCGCGGTTGTTCAACGTCCTCCCAGCAAGCATAAGAAATATTGCCGGAACAACCGTGGACCTGCTTGATACCTGCTTGATGTGGTTCTGGGAGTTCTTCTACTCCCTAAGCCCGGCCCGAGGCCAGGCTTGACTGGTGAGAGTTTGGTCCACCAGGCTGTTGCTTGGAGCGGCCCACAGGCCTACATACCCACCACAGCCCGGCTGATCCGGAACTTCTCTTAGAAAACAGTCCAGTTTTCTCTTGAAGATGTCCACGGTTGTTCCGGCAATATTTCTTATAGTCGGTGGGAGGACGTTGAACAACCGCGGACCTCTGATGTTTATACAGTGTTCTCTGATTGTGCCTATGGCACCTCTAGGAATGAATTCCTAGGAATGACTAGGAATAGTCCTACAGGACTAGGAATGACTAGGAATAGTTCTACAGGACTAGGAATGAGTCCTGTAGTATCATTTAACATGGTGGATGTTAAATACAAACATTTAATACACCAAATACAAGCCTCTATTATAATTATTATTATTACAGTATATACAAAACTTGTTACATTCTTGTACAGCCACCAGCGTGCATAGCGTTTCCGGCAGGTCCTTAATCCTAATGTTATCTCACACACTATGAGCTACGAGCAGAGACTACGGGAATTAAACCACATGTCGCTGGAAGACAGAAGAGTTAGGGGAGACATAATCACCACATACAAGATTCTCAAAGGAATTGATAGGGTTGATAAAGACAGGCTGTTTAACACAAGGGGAACACGCACTAGGGGACACAGGTGGAAACTGAGTGCCCAAATGGGCCACAGAGATATTAGAAAGAACTTTTTTACTGTCAGAGTGGTTGACAAATGGAATGCATTAGGCAGTGATGTGGTGGAGGCTGACTCCATACACAGTTTATAATGTAGATATGATAGAGCCCAATAGGCTCAGGAACCTGTACACCTGTTGATTGACAGTTGAGAGGCGGGACCAAAGAGCCAGAGCTCAACCCCCGCAAGCATAACTAGGCGAGTACAACTAGACGAGTACACACAGGAAGCGCCCGTAGCAGCTGTCTAAACCCCAGGTACCTATTTACTTGTAGGTGAACAGGGACAGCAGGGTGAAAGGAACTCTGCCCATTTGTTTCCGCTTCCGCCGGGGATCGAACCCAAGCCCTTCGGACTCCGAACCGCGAGCTGTTCGGAGTCCTAAGGCCCCCAACAACTCAGCCGTCAGTCCCCCAACACCAGCACCGAGTAACATTACAAAGAACACCTACCAACACCTGCCAAACATCTGCAGATAAAAGCAACACAACGACAAGGAACATTGTAACAAATAAAATCGTATTAAAAAACACACAAATACGCGTCAAACATTTTGTTTTTGTTTATAGACAAACCAAGTAATCCATTTTTTGTTGCAGGGAACAATGGACCAGGAATATTGCCTGCACATGCCTTCAATGTTGCTACTGTTTACAACTGCCGCCTGGTACCTTCCCTCAGGCTAATGAAATTCCCAGCCTCATTCACTGTAAACATTGCCTCATTTTTGGCATGCCTTGACCGCCGCCAGTGTAGGGGGGGGGGGGGGCACGCCGGCAGTGTGGGGGGGGGGCACGCCGGTAGTGTGGGGGGGAGGCACGCCGGCAGTGTGGGGGGAGGGGGGCACGCCGGCAGTGTGGGGGGAGGGGGGCACGCCGGCAGTGTGGGGGGGGCACGCCGGTAGTGTGGGGGGGGGGGGGAGGCACGCCGGCAGTGTGGGGGGAGGGGGGCACGCTGGCAGTGTGGGGGGGGGGCACGCCGGCAGTGTGGGGGGGGGCACGCCGGCAGTGTGGGGGGGGCACGCCGGCAGTGTGGGGGGGGGCCACGCCGGCAGTGTGGGGGGGGGGCACGCCGGCAGTGTGGGGGGAGGGGGGCACGCCGGCAGTGTGTGGGGGGGGGCACGCATGCCAGATACAACACCCGGTGTCACCAACCAACAGCTGTTGTCTCACTAAGACAGGTTTTAGTGCTAAACATCTTTTATTCCAGTTTTTGTCATTCATTCTCGCAGTGGGTGCGTGTACTCGCCTATTTGTGCTTGCGGGGGTCGAGCTTTGTCTCCTTGGTCCCGCCTCTCAACTCTCAATCAACTAATGTACAGGTTCCTGAGCCTACTGGGCTCTATCATATCTACATTATCTAAGCGACAAAACTCCCACACATGGAATAGCTCAACTGACAGCTGAAGCTTACAAGGTCTGCTTGAAGCACGTGCCTGTGAGGAGGGGCAGAAAGAGGACCACTCTAGAAAGAGAACGCAGACGACTGTACAGGAGAAGGAAAAAAATAACGGAAATGCTTCGGCAGACACAACTATCACAAGCAAGGAAAACAAGCCTAAGCAGGGAGATTGAGGAAATAGAACAAACGTTGAAGCGATCATATGAGTGAGGAAATGGAATTGGAACAGAAAGCTATACAAGAGATAAGGAAAAATCCGAAATATTTTTACACATATGCAAAATCAAAATCCAAAACCTCGACCAGTATTGGACCGTTAATTACAAATAAAGGTACGTACACAGAGGACAACAAAGAGATTAGTGAAATTCTAAGAAGCCAGTATGAGGCTATGTTTAGCACACCAATAAACAGCATGAAAGTTGATGACCCAGACAGCTTCTTTATGAATGACATTCAAGCTGCAGATAATATAACGGATATTACCACGAACTCGGAAGACTTTGAAAGAGAAATTGACAATATTGAAATTGACAATGCACTCAGCTCCTGGGCCTGACTCATGGAATTCAATATTCATAAAGAAATGTAAAGTACCAGTAGCGAGAGCACTCAGCGTAATATGGAGAAAGAGCCTGGAAACAGGGGAGATACCAGCAGCACTTAAATCTGCAGATATAGCTCCGTGCTCCGTTGCACAAGGAGGGGGGGGGGGAGTAAAGCCTTGGCAAAAAATTATAGGCCAGTTGAACTAACATCACACATAATAAAAGTGTTTGAAAGAGTGATTAGGAATCAAGTTTCTAGTTTTATGGAAAACAATGAATTGCACAATCCAGGACAACATGGATTTAGAGCAGGAAGATCCTGTCTGTCACAGTTACTCAACCACTATGACAAAATCACAGAAGCCCTAGAAGAAAAGCAAAATGCAGATGTTGTATACACAGACTTTGCAAAGGCGTTCTACAAATGTGACCATGGGGTGATAGCTCACAAAATGAGGTCAATGGGAATAACTGGAAAAGTAGGACGCTGGATACTCAATTTCCTGTCGAACAGAACACAAAGAGTAACAGTCAATCAGATAAAATCGAGTCCAAGCGCAGTTAAAAGCTCTGTACCTCAAGGTACAGTCCTTGCACCGCTACTGTTCCTTATTCTCATATCTGATATAGACAAAAATACACGTCACAGCTTCGTGTCGTCCTTTGCAGATGACACAAAAATCAGCATGAAAATTACCTCTGCTGAAGACATTGAAAAACTACAAGTAGATGTCAACAAAGTTTTCGATTGGGCAGCAGAAAATAACATGATGTTTAACAGTGATAAATTTCAGGTACTCAGGTATGGCAAAAATGAGGATCTGAAACATAATACAGGGTACAAAACACAATCGAATCTTTCCATAGTAGAAAAACAGCATGTCAAGGATTTGGGAATAATGATGTCCGACGATCTAACGTTTAGGGAGCATAACCAAGCAAATACCGCGTCAGCCAGAAAAATGATAGGATGGATTACGAGAACTTTCAAATCCAGGGATCCCATCACAATGGTTGTACTCTTCAAGTCACTTGTGTTGTCCCGTCTTGAGTACTGCTCAGTACTCACTTCCCCCTTCAGAGCAGGAGAGATTGCTAAAATAGAGGGAATACAGAGAACATATACGGCACGCATAGACGAGATAAAACACCTAAATTATTGGGATCGTCTCAAAGCTCTCCAAATGTACTCTCTAGAAAGGAGACGAGAGAGATACCAAATAATATACACATGGAAAATACTGGAGGGACAGGTTCCTAATCTGCACAGTAAAATAACAACGTACTGGAGTGAACGATATGGAAGAAAATGCAAGATTGAACCAGTGAAGAGCAGAGGTGCCATAGGCACAATCAGAGAACACTGTATAAACATCAGAGGTCCGCGGTTGTTCAACGTCCTCCCAGCGAGCATAAGAAATATTGCCGGAACAACCGTGGACATCTTCAAGAGAAAACTGGACTGTTTTCTAAGAGAAGTTCCGGATCAGCCGGGCTGTGGTGGGTATGTGGCCCTGCGGGCCGCTCCAAGCAACAGCCTGGTGGACCAGACTCTCAAGTCGAGCCTGGCCTCGGGCCGGGCTTGGGGAGTAGAAGAACTCCCAGAACCCCATCAACCAAGTATCAACCAGGTACACTTGAAGCTGTGTATGGAGTCAGCCTCCACCACATCACTGCCTAATGCATTCCATTTGTCTACTTCTCTGACACTGAAAAAAATCTTTCTAACGTCTGTCTCTATTGTTCATTTGAACACTCAATTTCCACGTGTCCCCCTAATGCGTGTGCCCCTTGTGGTAAATAGCCTGTTTTTATACACCCTGTCAATTCCTCTGAGAATCTTGAATGTGGTGATCATGTCCCCCCTAACTCTTCTGTCTTCCAGTGAAGTGAGGTTTAATTCCCGTAGTCTCTCCTCGTAGCTCATACCTCTCAGCTCGGGTACTAGTCTGGTGGCAAACCTTCGAACCTTTTCCAGTTTAGTCTTATCCTTGACTAGATATGGACTCCATGCTGGAGCCGCATACTCCAGGATTGGTCTGACATATGTGGTATACAAAGTCCTGAAAGATTCCTTACACAAGTTTCTGAATGCCGTTCTTATGTTGGCCAACCTGGCATATGCTGCTGATGTTATCCTCTTGATATGGGTTTCAGGGGACAGGTCTGGCATGATATCAACCCCCAGGTCTTTCTCTTTCTGACTCTTTAAGTACCTCATCTCCCAAATGATACCTTATATCTGGTCTCCTGCTCACTACACCTATGTTCATTACATTACATTTGCTTGGGTTAAAGTCTAACAACCATTTGTTCGACCATTAGTGCAGCTTGTCCAGGTCTTCTTGAAGCCTCAAACTGTCCTCCTCTGTCTGAATCTTTCTCACTAGGTTCACACTTCAATTCTCACTTCTCAATTTGGTTCACACACAAATGTAACAAATGTAACGGTTCTATTGTTACGTAAAGTGTGGTGACACTAAACACAAACACTAAGAGAATATATATATTTGGTCGAATATACAGAAGTATGCAGGTAATACCTTGGTGTGAGTTGAGGGCACTGAGCGTCGGTACAGTATCTCGCAAGTGTCTCTTCTAGACCACACTTGAAAGTTGACTTCAAACTTGACCACACTTGAAAGTTGACTTCAAACTTGACCACACTTGAAAGTTGACTTCAAACTTGACCACACTTGAAAGTTGACTTCAAACTTGACCACACTTTAAAGTTGACTTCAAACTTGACCACACTTGAAAGTTGACTTCAAACTTGACCACACTTGAAAGTTGACTTCAAACTTGACCACACTTGAAAGTTGACTTCAAACTTGACCACACTTGAAAGTTGACTTCAAACTTGTCCACACTTGAAAGTTGACTTCAAACTTGACCACACTTGAAAGTCAGGCAGAAATAATGTGAATTTACCCCATATAGAGGGAGGGAGGGAGAGGGGGTGTGTATCAATACATCATACAGTGCCCTTACGCGTATAAGAGTCATCACACCCACACTGTAGAAGCACAAGTTGTGGGGTGACTGTCACTACTGTTTCCCTCACCCCACCACACCCGCCCGCCCCTTCCTTACTCCACCAGTATACATGGAGTGTACCTGGAGTATACCTGGAGTGCCTTCCGAGAGTTCTCCTCCTCCTCCCTAGGCCCGGCCTGGGGCCTGGCTGGTAATGAGATAAGCAGATAACAACTTGATAACTACGACTGGTCCTGGTTGACCAGTCCAGCAACCAGGAGACCTGGTCGACGACCGGGCCACGGGGACGCTAAGCCCCGAAAACACCTCAAGGTAACCTGCAGGTAAGGTAAGAACTTATAGAACACTAAAATAACAGTATGAAGCCACGTTCACCACCAAAATGAACAACATGAAAGTTGAAGATCCAGACAAAAGCTCCATGAACGATAACCACAATCTGGACTTGCTTGATACCTGCTTGATGGGGTCTATTGCTATATTGGACAATATAATTCATATTAAACCAAATACAACAGACTCTAATGACATACTGACAACACGCCCACGCACTCAGACCCATGTTCCAACTCCAGCAACTCTTCAATGCATAAAGAAATGCAAAGTACCAATATTAGGAGCGCTCTGTATAGTGTGGAGGAAGAGCTTGGACACCGGGGAGATCCCAGAAGCACTTATATCAGCAGATATAGTTCCACTACACAAGGGCGGTAGTAAAGGTGACTAAAATCTCTAGCCCAGGCACACTAACATCTCACACAGAATAATGTTTTTTTTATAAGGGTGGCGAGTCACGTCTCCAGTTTCATGGAGACCAGAGACCTTCACTACCCAGATCAACGTGGGTGTGTCAGGGTGTAGCATGGGTGCGTCAGGGTGTAGCATGGGTGTCAGGGTGTAGCATGGGTGTGTCGGGGTGTAGCATGGGTGTGTTGGGGTGTAGCATGGGTGTCAGGGTGTAGCATGGGTGTGTCGGGGTGTAGCATAGGTGTGTTGGGGTGTAGCATGGGTGTGTTGGGGTGTAGCATGGGTGTGTTGGGGTGTAGCATGGGTGTGTCGGGGTGTAGCATGGGTGTGTCGGGGTGTAGCATGGGTGTGTCAGGGTGTAGCATGGGTGTCAGGGTGTAGCATGGGTGTGTCGGGGTGTAGCATGGGTGTGTTGGGGTGTAGCATGGGTGTGTTGGGGTGTAGCATGGGTGTGTCGGGGTGTAGCATGGGTGTGTCGGGGTGTAGCATGGGTGTGTCGGGGTGTAGCATGGGTGTGTCGGGGTGTAGCATGGGTGTGTCGGGGTGTAGCATGGGTGTGTCGGGGTGTAGCATGGGTGTGTCGGGGTGTAGCATGGGTGTGTCGGGGTGTAGCATGGGTGTGTCGGGGTGTAGCATGGGTGTGTCGGGGTGTAGCATGGGTGTGTCGGGGTGTAGCATGGGTGTGTCGGGGTGTAGCATGGGTGTGTCGGGGTGTAGCATGGGTTGTGTCGGGGTGTAGCATGGGTGTGTCGGGGTGTAGCATGGGTGTGTCGGGGTGTAGCATGGGTGTGTCGGGGTGTAGCATGGGTGTGTCGGGGTGTAGCATGGGTGTGTCGGGGTGTAGCATGGGTGTGTGTCGGGGTGTAGCATGGGTGTGTCGGGTGTAGCATGGGTGTGTCGGGGTGTAGCATGGGTGTGTCGGGGTGTAGCATGGGTGTGTCGGGGTGTAGCATGGGTGTGTCGGGGTGTAGCATGGGTGTGTCGGGGTGTAGTATGGGTGTGTTGGGGTGTAGCATGGGTGTGTTGGGGTGTAGCATGGGTGTGTCGGGGTGTAGCATGGGTGTGTCGGGGTGTAGCATGGGTGTGTCAGGGTGTAGCATGGGTGTGTCAGGGTGTAGCATGGGTGTGTCAGGGTGTAGCATGGGTGTGTCGGGGTGTAGCATGGGTGTGTTGGGGTGTAGCATGGGTGTGTTGGGGTGTAGCATGGGTGTGTTGGGGTGTAGCATGGGTGTGTTGGGGTGTAGCATGGGTGTGTCAGGGTGTAGCATGGGTGTGTCAGGGTGTAGCATGGGTGTGTCAGGGTGTAGCATGGGTGTGTCAGGGTGTAGCATGGGTGTGTCGGGGTGTAGCATGGGTGTGTAGGGGTGTAGCATGGGTGTGTTGGGGTGTAGCATGGGTGTGTTAGGGTGTAGCATAGGTGTGTTGGGGGTGTAGCATGGGTGTGTCAGGGTGTAGCATGGGTGTGTCAGGGTGTAGCATGGGTGTGTTGGGGTGTAGCATGGGTGTGTTGGGGTGTAGCATGGGTGTGTCAGGGTGTAGCATGGGTGTGTCAGGGTGTAGCATGGGTGTGTCGGGGTGTAGCATGGGTGTGTCATGGTGTAGCATGGGTGTGTCATGGTGTAGCATGGGTGTGTCATGGTGTAGCATGGGTGTGTCAGGGTGTAGCATGGGTGTGTAGGGGTGTGTAGGGTGTTGCACAGGTTCTGAGTGGGTGTAGATTAAGGGGTCTCAACAGGGACCTAAGGGTGGGGGGGGGGGGTTGAGAGCCAACTAGGGGTGACTTGTAAGGGTCAACCACCACGTGACAGGAACTGCTTTAATCTAGGGAACACAAAAACCCTCCCCCAGAGCGACAGTAATAACACGTCAGGCAGAAATAATGTGAACTTATCCCTATATAGAGGGTGGCAAGGGAGAGAGACGGGGTGGCGTTCGTTCCCATAAAACTTCCTTCTCATTAACAGGTGGCAGAAATAAATACAAGACAAAAAATAAGGGAGGAGTGTAATTGTATACCAGGATAATTTAGGCAAGACTTTCATATTTAATGTGTGATGGAAAGTGAGGGGGGGAGGGGGGGGGAGCACCGAGTACACCACATAATTACTGCCCCCACCTCTCTTTTTGTCTCTTTTTTTCACTACTTGTCAGTGGACTGGTCTCCAAAGGATACCTGATCAACCAGGCTGTGACTCATACGTCAGGCTGCGAGCAGCCGCGTCCAACAGCCTGGTTGATCAGTCCGGTAACCAGGAGGCCTGGTCGACGACCGGGCCGCGGGGTCGCTAAGCCCCGGAAGCACCTCAAGGTAAGGTGCTGGATCGAGCTCTTAGCTCTTGGACCTCGTCTTTCTAACTGTTAGTTGTTTAATGTTCGAGGCCAGGCTTGACTTGTGAGAGTTTGGTCCACCAGGCTGTTGCTTGGAGCGGCCCGCAGGCCCACATACCCACCACAGCCCGGTTGGTCCGGTACTCCTTGGAGGAAACTATCTAGTTTCCTCTTAAAGATGTCCACGGTTGTTGCGGCAATATTTCTTATGCTCGCTGGTACACTCATGTTATTTTCTGTTGACCAGTCAAAAACTTTCATTAATATTGGCTTGAAGTTCTTCAATGTCTTCAGCCGAGGTAATTTTCATGATGATTTTGTGTCATCTGCAAAGGATGACACGAAGCTCCTTTGCAGACGACACAAAATTTGTATTTTTGCCTTGTATTTTTGTCTATATCTGATATGAGAATAAGGAAAAGCAGCGGTGCAAGGACTGTTCCCTGCGGTACGGAGCTTTTAACTGCGCCTGACGTATGAATCACAGTCTGGTTGATCAGATATCCTTTGGAGGTGCTTATCCAGTTCTCTCTTGAACACTGTGAGGGGTCGGCCAGTTATGCCCCTTATGTGTAGTGGAAGCGTGTTGAACAGTCTCGGGCCTCTGATGTTGATAGTTCTCTCTTGAACACTGTGAGGGGTCGGCCAGTTATGTCCCTTATGTGTAGTGGAAGCGTGTTGAACAGTCTCGGGCCTCTGATGTTGATAGTTCTCTCTTGAACACTGTGAGGTGTCGGCCAGTTATGTCCCTTATGTGTAGTGGAAGCGTGTTGAACAGTCTCGGGCCTCTGATGTTGATAGTTCTCTCTTGAACACTGTGAGGGGTCGGCCAGTTATGTCCCTTATGTGTAGTGGAAGCGTGTTGAACAGTCTCGGGCCTCTGATGTTGATAGTTCTCTCTTGAACACTGTGAGGGGTCGGCCAGTTATGCCCCTTATGTGTAGTGGAAGCGTGTTGAACAGTCTCGGGCCTCTGATGTTGATAGAGTTCTCTCTCAGAGTACCTGTTGCACCTCTGCTTTTCAACGGGGGTATTCTGCACATCCTGCCATGTCTTCTGGTCTCATGTGATGTTATTTCTGTGTGCAGGTTTGGGACCAGCCCTCTACTATTTTCCACGTGTAAATTATTATGTATCTCTCACGCCTGCGCTCAAGGGAGTACAGATTTAGGCTCTTTAGTCGGTCCCAATAGTTTAGATGTTTTACTGAGTGGATTCTAGCAGTAAAGGATCTCTGCACGCTCTCCAGGTCAGCAATTTCTCCAGCTTTGAAAGGGGCTGTCATTGTGCAGCAGTACTCCACTCTAGAGAGCACTAGCGTCTTGAAGAGTATCATCATCGGTATAGCATCTCTAGTGTGAAAGGTTCTTGTTATCCAACCTGTCATTTTTCTTGCAGTTGTGACAGCTACTTTATTGTGTTCTTTAAAGGTAAGGTCTTCCGACATGAGTACACCCAGATCCTTTACATTGCCTTTTGTTTCTGTGTTATGATTTGCCTGAGTTTTGTATGAAAGGTTCTTGTTATCCAACCTGTCATGTGTGTCTTGGATGTCTTATGTACCCAACCAACTACGTGTTGCCCAAGAGGTCAGTCTTATCCTTATACCAATAGACGCCGAAGCCATTGACAATATTCCAGTAAGTATATCGCGGTGTTCAACAGATAATATGATAAACACCTCCACACGGGACTGATCACTCAGGCTGTGACTCAACGCGCCAGACTGTGAGCAGCCGTGTCTCCAGCCCGTCCTCATAAACAAAGACCAAAGTCCATTCCATCCACCCGCCAAACCCCAGCTGTTTATGAATGAAAAATGGTTTACACACGACTCACAACTGATGACGTTCGAACACTTCCGGAACAAGTGCTTCACTGACGACTTGTGTTCGAACCACAACGCTGTAAATGCTTCACCCACGTACTACAAATAATCGCCAACAGAACCTAAACACCTAACCAGTGCCTACATATGCACAATATGAAAGTATAACAATATTAATTTATGTTTGAGAGAATTCCTATTTTGAATGAACAGCATTTTAAAAGTGATGAATGTACCTTTGGGGTCGACCGCTGGATGGAATGGACTTGGTTTGAGGACTGGTTGCTAAGGGCCAGGGGGGCCGGGGACTCATCAAGTAGTTATGGTAGGACATCTTATCTCAGTCTACGGCGACTGTGCTTACATATATTAAGCAGTTTAGGAGCTCCGAACCACTACGAGGTTGATCCATACCATCACTTGATTGACAAGTTTAGATGCTGTCTGACTATATGTAAACAAAGGCACACAACAACCCGATGAATCCACCTGGTCGACCAGACTACCAGGAGGCCGCGGGGGGAGTAGGTCCCCTGAACCACCTCTGCGTAGGGCGACCCTCCCCCTTCCCCCCTAGGCCTTGCCTCATACATCTTCCGTGGATCAATGCCCCCCGCGGCCCGGTAGCTGACCAGATCACCTGGTTGGTCTCGTCTAGTCAACCTGGCGCCGCTGCTCGCAACCTGACATGACAGACCGGTTGATCAAGTATCCTTTAATGGTGTTCGCCTGGTGGACCTGCCCTTCCGACAGGGAACAATTTCATGGGAACTATAGCAGGTTAATGGGTGGTGGTAATGGTCAAGGGTGAGTGTAGCAGGTTAATGGGTGGTGGTAATGGTCAAGGGTGAGTGTAGCAGGTTAATGGGTGGTGGTAATGGTCAAGGGTGAGTATAGCAGGTTAATGGGTGGTGGTAATGGTCAAGGGCGAGTATAGCAGGTTAATGGGTGGTGGTAATGGTCAAGGGTGAGTATAGCAGGTTAATGGGTGGTGGTAATGGTCAAGGGTGAGTATAGCAGGTTAATGGGTGGTGGTAATGGTCAAGGGTGAGTATAGCAGGTTAATGGGTGGTGGTAATGGTCAAGGGTGAGTATAGCAGGTTAATGGGTGGTGGTAATGGTCAAGGGTGAGTATAGCAGGTTAATGGGTGGTGGTAATGGTCAAGGGTGAGTATAGCAGGTTAATGGGTGGTGGTAATGGTCAAGGGTGAGTATAGCAGGTTAATGGGTGGTGGTAATGGTCAAGGGTGAGTGTAGCAGGTTAATGGGTGGTGGTAATGGTCAAGGGTGAGTATAGCAGGTTAATGGGTGGTGGTAATGGTCAAGGGCGAATATAGCAGGTTAATGGGTGGTAGTAATGGTCAAGGGTGAGTATAGCAGGTTAATGGGTGGTGGTAATGGTCAAGGGTGAGTGTAGCAGGTTAATGGGTGAAGATAATGGTCAAGGGTAAAGACAATCTCAGCGAGTCACTAAACACACTAAAGATTGATAACCCAAATGAATTTTTCATGGATATGATACCAACAATAAATCATATATCAGGTGTCACTCTATCCGAAAATATAAATCTAATTATTATTCTAATATACAAACTGCCAGATGCAACAGTTGAGGAATTCACTGAACAGATCCACCAAATAGAGAATATCCTTGATAACCTAACAAACCCAGTACCAGATATTATCTTCCTTGGAGACTTCAATCTACCCAGTTTACAATGGAGAATAGTAAACAATAACATTATAGCAGGAAATTAACCTGGAAATAACCAACCACAGGTCAGAGAACTACTGAGATTCTGTGACAAATTCTCGCTCAATCAGCAGATTACAGAACCAACTAGGAACGAGAACACGCTGGACCTGATATTCACGAACAATGAGGAGCTAATCAGAGACATTACTGTCTCAGACACTACGTACTCGGACCACAAGCTCATTGAGGTGCAAACTAACATTAATAACGGTAGTAGGCTACCTTGAGGCTACCTTGAGGTGCTTCCGGGGCTTAGTGTCCCCGCGGCCCGGTCGTCGACCAGGCCTCCTGGTTGCTGGACTGGACTAGGCCCAAGAGAAACAACAAGCCAGAAGGGTTATTAAATAAATTCAATTTTAATAATAAAAGGATAGACCGGGAGAAAATAAACTGGGAAATAACTAACATTCAACGGGAAAATGATCTAACAAATAAAATTCCTACACATGTTTAGCACTCCGATGCACAGCATGAAAGTGGAAGATCCGGACAACTTCTTTATGCGTGATATCCAAACACCTGTAAATATAACTGATATCAACACGAGCGTGACAGATTTTGAAAGAGAAATTGACAATATGCCTATGCACTCAGCCCCGGGTCCAGACTCATGGAATTCAATGTTCATAAAGAAATGTAAAGTACCAGTAGCGAGAGCACTCAGCGTAATATGGAGAAAGAGCCTGGATAAAGGGGAGATACCAGCAGCACTTAAATCTGCAGATATAGCTCCGTTGCACAAGGGGGGGGGGGGGGGGGGGGGGGGAGTAAAGCCTTGGCAAAAAATTATAGGCCAGTTGCACTAACATCACACATAATAAAAGTGTTTGAAAGAGTAATTAGGAATCAAATTTCTAGTTTTATGGAAAACAATGAATTGCACAATCCAGGACAACATGGATTTAGAGCGGGAAGATCCTGTCTGTCACAGTTACTCAACCACTATGACAAAATCACAGAAGCCCTAGAAGAAAAGCAAAATGCAGATGTTGTATACACAGACTTTGCAAAGGCGTTCTACAAATGTGACCATGGGGTGATAGCTCACAAAATGAGGTCAATGGGAATAACTGGAAAAGTAGGACGCTGGATACTCAATTTCCTGTCGAACAGAACACAAAGAGTAACAGTCAATCAGATAAAATCGAGTCCAAGCGCAGTTAAAAGCTCTGTACCTCAAGGTACAGTCCTTGCACCGCTACTGTTGCTTATTCTCATATCTGATATAGACAAAAATACACGTCACAGCTTCGTGTCGTCCTTTGCAGATGACACAAAAATCAGGATGAAAATTACCTCTGCTGAAGACATTGAAAAACTACAAGAAGATATCAACAAAGTTTTCGATTGGGCAGCAGAAATAACATGATGTTTAACAGTGATAAATTTCAGGTACTCAAGTACGGCAAAAATGAGGATCTGAAACATAATACAGGGTACAAAACACAATCGAATCTTTCCATAGTAGAAAAACAGCATGTCAAGGATTTGGGAATAATGATATCCGACGATCTAACGTTTAGGGAGCATAACCAAGCAAATATCGCGTCAGCCAGAAAAATGATCGGATGGATTACGAGAACTTTCAAATCCAGGGATCCCATCACAATGGTTGTACTCTTCAAGTCACTTGTGTTGTCCCGTCTTGAGTACTGCTCAGTACTCACTTCCCCCTTCAGAGCAGGAGTGATTGCTGAAATAGAGGGAATACAGAGAACATATACGGCACGCATAGACTAGATAAAACACTTAAATTATTGGGATCGTCTCAAAGCTCTCCAAATGTACTCTCTAGAAAGGAGACGAGAGATATACCAAATAATATACACATGGAAAATACTGGAGGGTCAGGTCCCAAATCTACACAGTAAAATAACAACGTACTGGAGTGAACGATATGGAAGTCGAGCCTGGCCTCGGGCCGGGCTTGGGGAGTAGAAGAACTCCCAGAACCCCATCAACCAAGTATATGTGGGCCTGCGGGCCGCTCCAAGCAACAGCCTGGTGGACCAAAGTCTCACAAGTCGAGCCTGGCCTCGGGCCGGGCTTGGGGAGTAGAACAACTCCCAGAACCCCATCAACCAAGTATATGTGGGCCTGCGGGCCGCTCCAAGCAACAGCCTGGTGGACCAAACTCTCACAAGTCAAGCCTGGCCTCGGGCCGGGCTTGGGCAGTAGAACAACTCCCAGAACCCCATCAACCAGGTATATGTGGGCCTGCGGGCCGCTCCAAGCAACAGCCTGGTGGACCAAACTCTCACAAGTCAAGCCTGGCCTCGGGCCGGGCTTGGGGAGTAAAACAACTCCCAGAACCCCATCAACCAGGTATATGTGGGCCTGCGGGCCGCTCCAAGCAACAGCCTGGTGGACCAAACTCTCACAAGTCAAGCCTGGCCTCGGGCCGGGCTTGGGCAGTAGAACAACTCCCAGAACCCCATCAACCAGGTATATGTGGGCCTGCGGGCCGCTCCAAGCAACAGCCTGGTGGACCAAACTCTCACAAGTCAAGCCTGGCCTCGGGCCGGGCTTGGGCAGTAGAACAACTCCCAGAACCCCATCAACCAGGTATATGTGGGCCTGCGGGCCGCTCCAAGCAACAGCCTGGTGGACCAAACTCTCACAAGTCAAGCCTGGCCTCGGGCCGGGCTTGGGCAGTAGAACAACTCCCAGAACCCCATCAACCAGGTATATGTGGGCCTGCGGGCCGCTCCAAGCAACAGCCTGGTGGACCAAACTCTCACAAGTCAAGCCTGGCCTCGGGCCGGGCTTGGGGAGTAGAACAACTCCCAGAACCCCATCAACCAGGTATCAACCAGGCCCCGTGTTGTGAGGGGGCCGTGTTGTCTGGGAAGGTCTGGCCACTGGTATCTACTATCTAATCTGTGTATCAATTTATAACTGGTATATAACAAGGGATGACACCTGTGTCTGACGACACCCAAGGTGACACATTCCATGACACAGGAGGTGACACATTCCATGACACAGGGGGGGGGGGGAGGTGACACACTTAGCAGCCTAGCGTTAACAAACAATAAAAAATCTGGTCACTCGACAGGAAAGAGTGACAAAGAGTGTCTCAGCAGTTTCCGTGGCAACAAGTGGCAGTGTTGTGATGGCAAGGTGTCAAGCTTGCAGTGTTGTGGTGACAGGTGTGATGACAGGTGTGATGACCCATCACTCACAGGTTGACAGCCCCCCCCTCCCTTACACTCTAGACTACAAGAAGAGACATAGGGAGCGGCCCTTCTCAACTTGTCAATCGATACACCCCATAGCTCAACCCGCCCCCCTTCCCCCCCCCCAGGCATCGAGCTTGCTAGGCCTACTTCGAGCCTATCTTGGAGAGGATTCTTTGGATCACTCCGCGACCTACTCAACTAGACTAGTAGACGCAGCTCACGCAATCTGGCGCATGGCAAACAGTCCAGTTGATCAGGTACTCTCAGAAGGTATCAGTTTTCCTCTTGCATGCCAAAAATAGGCCTGGTTGTAACGGCTGTTATCGATCCCTGGAACAAGCTGAGAGGAGAGGAGCACAGCCTGGCACATACTTGTAGTGTGTTGTCAGGGAGTGTATCAAGTAGTGCCTCGGTCAATACCATTGTGGCGCACATTGTATGATAAGAGTGACAGTCAGTCAAATAAGATCAAGCCCAAGTGCAGTGAAAAGCTCTGTACCCCAGGGCGCAGTCCTGGCACCGCTGCTCTGTACCCCAGGGCACAGTCCTGGCACCGCTGCTCTGTACCTCAGGGCACAGTCCTGGCACCGCTGCTCTGTACCTCAGGGCACAGTCCTGGCACCGCTGCTCTGTACCCTCAGGGCACAGTCCTGGCACCGCTGCTCTGTACCTCATGGCACAGTCCTGGCACCGCTGCTCTGTACCCCAGGGCGCAGTCCTGGCACCGCTGCTCTGTACCCTCAGGGCACAGTCCTGGCACCGCTGCTCTGTACCTCAGGGCACAGTCCTGGCACCGCTGCTCTGTACCTCAGGGCACAGTCCTGGCACCGCTGCTCTATACCCCAGGGCACAGTCCTGGCACCGCTGCTCTGTACCCTCAGGGCACAGTCCTGGCACCGCTGCTCTGTACCCTCAGGGCACAGTCCTGGCACCGCTGCTCTGTACCTCAGGGCACAGTCCTGGCACCGCTGCTCTGTACCTCAGGGCACAGTCCTGGCACCGCTGCTCTGTACCCCAGGGCGCAGTCCTGGCACCGCTGCTTTGTACCCAGGGCACAGTCCTGGCACCGCTGCTCTGTACCCCAGGGCACAGTCCTGGCACCACTGTACCCCCAGGGCACAGTCCTGGTTGATACCTGGTTGATGGGGTTCTGGGAGTTTTTATCCCACCGCTGCCACCATTGTAACACGGGTTAGGGTTCCTCTCTCTCTACTTCTCTTCTTTCTTTACCCTCTCTACCCGTATTCTTACTTTTTATTCTCTACCAAGGGACTCCAAAACTTTTACCAAAGCCAACTCCACACCACGTGGTCCTAAGACGATTGACCGACTTAGGATTCTACAACCAGTATGGCGTGACCTAGGCCTTGAGCAAAACCCTAGAGTCGCCTCTACGCTGCCACCACCAGACCAGTAACACAAGAGCAATGATCGAGGTCTGGATCGATCACGCTAATTAATCAACCTTGGGGCTTGATCCCCACTATAAACGATGACCTTGAGTGTGGAATAAATTACACGGTAATGATAATTCCGATTCGATGTTAGAATCGGCGCCCAATCCAACTCTGCCTCGTGTGGACCACGTGACCAGGACAAGTGTACACATAAAACACATGGAAACAATAAAAATGCAAATTCTTAACTTAATTAATTTATTAAAAGAAAACTAAAACAAAAATCTAAATATGTTCACTCCCTGTCACTTTAACACTCCCTACTTGACCTGAATGGCAAATGAGAAGACTATCCCTATAATTAACAATAGCAACTATACCTTGGGCGACCAGCTCTAGATGTTGGGCTGGTCTCGGGGAGAGGTAAGATGTTTGACCTCTCCCAGCTGCTCCCGTTTCCACACTGATCTCTTCCTTGTCTGGTCTACCCCAGACAGAACATTGTATCCTTCCGCCTAGTCAAAGTTTTACCAAGTTACTAGCCAGGTTTAAGTTATAACAATTAACCTCTGTTGTACTTAATTGATCCAGACTGGTTGAATTATTTTACTGAAGTTAAATTACACAAGCATCTAATGGCAGAGCTGTTCCCGATCACAAAAATGGTTATTAAAACTTTGAGGAATAGTAGACCTGTCAACCCTGGTGACCTATGACCGCCGGTCACTCCGCCTTACAAGTTAGATCTGATTCGTGACGTCACTGATGGTGACTTAAACTCAATAATTAGAATACTCTTGATATTGTATCCAGTACTATTATACAATACAATTTTAATACAAAATGAATAAAGGCTAATTTCTCTAAATTACTGAATACTATAGGATGATTCATTATACGCAGCTATGAACAAAGCGTTGGTTATTTCCACCGCGAATTCCCCTGGGGGTCAGGTCTCCCAGGTCACCATGCGGGCTCATCTTCCCATTCTCTTTTGTCGATAAACCACTCTGGATAATTCTTACAACAGCCTAGTTTGTTACAATTTGGTCCACCAGGCTGTTGCTTGGAGCGGCCCGCAGGCCCACATACCCACCACAGCCCGGTTGGTCCGGCACTCCTTGGAGGAATAAATCTAGTTTCCTCTTGAAAATGTCCACGGTTGTTCCGGCAATATTTCTTATAGTCGCTGGGAGGACGTTGAACAACCGCGGACCTCTGATGTTTATACAGTGTTCTCTGATTGTGCCTATGGCACCTCTGCTCTTCACTGGTTCTATTCTGCATTTTCTTCCATATCGTTCACTCCAGTACGTTGTTATTTTACTGTGTAGATTTGGTACTTGGCCCTCCAGTATCTTCCAGGTGTATATTATTTGGTATCTCTAATGTCGTCTTTCTAACGAGTACATTCGGAGAGCTTTGAGACGATCCCAATAATTTAGGTGTTTTATCTCGTTTCTGTATACCGTATATGTATTCTGTATTCCCTCTATTTCAGCAATCTCTCCTGCTCTGAAGGGGGAAGTGAGTACTGAGCAGTACTCAAGACGGGACAACACAAGTGACTTGAAGAGTACAACCATTGTGATGGGATCCCTGGATTTGAAAGTTCTCGTAATCTATCCCATCATTTTTCTGGCTGACGCGGTATTTGCTTGATTATGCTCCCTAAACGTTAGGTCGTCGGACATCATTATTCCCAAATCCTTTACATGCTGTTTTCCTACTATGGGTACATTTGATTGTGTTTTGTACCCTGTATTATGTTTAAGATCCTCATTTTTACCGTACCTGAGTACCTGAAATTTATCACTGTTAAACATCATGTTATTTTCTGCTGCCCAGTCGGAAACTTTATTAATATCTTGAGGTCATCTTGAGATGATTTCGTTTTTTTTTTTTTTTTGTCCCCGCGGCCCGGTCCTCGACCAGGCCTCCAACCCCAGGAAGCAGCCCGTGACAGCTGACTAACACCCAGGTACCTATTTTACTGCTAGGTAACAGGGGCATAGGGTGAAAGAAACTCTGCCCATTGTTTCTCGCCGGCGCCTGGGATCGAACCCAGGACCATAGGATCACAAGTCCAGCGTGCTGTCCGCCCGGCCGATCTGCTTGTAATTTTTCAATATCTTCAGCACAGGTAATTTTCATGTTGATCTTTGTGTCATCTGCAAAGGATAATACGAAGCTGTGCCTTGTATTTGAGTCTATATCTGATATGAGAATAAGGAACAGCAGTGGTGCAAGGACTGTACCCTGAGGTACTGAGCTTTTAACTGCGCCTGTACTCGATTTTATATGGTTGACTGTTACTCTGTGTTCTGTTCGACAGAAAACTGAGTATCCGGCGTCCTACTTTACCAGTTATACCCATTAACCTCATTTTGTGTGCTATCACTCCATGGTCAC
>NC_091168.1:31685240-31723297 GCF_040958095.1 Procambarus clarkii | reverse complement strand
CCAAAGTCCAGTGGGGGGTTATGGCTACTGCCAAGTCCAGTGGGGGGTTATGGCTACTGCCAAGTCCAGTGGGGGTTATGGCTACTGCCAAGTCCAGTGGGGGTTATGGCTACTGCCAAGTCCAGCGGGGGGTTATGGCTACTGCCAAGTCCAGCGGGGGGTTATGGCTACTGCCAAGTCCAGTGGGGGTTATGGCTACTGCCAAGTCCAGTGGGGGTTATGGCTACTGCCAAGTCCAGTGGGGGTTATGGCCACTGCCAAGTCCAGTGGGGGGTTATGGCCACTGCCAAGTTCAGTGGGGGGGTTATGGCCACTGCCAAGTCCAGTGGGGGTTATGGCCACTGCCAAGTCCAGTGGGGGTTATGGCTACTGCCAAGTCCAGTGGGGGTTATGGCCACTGCCAAGTCCAGTGGGGGTTATGACCACTGCCAAGTCCAGTGGGGGTTATGGCCACTGCCAAGTCCAGTGGGGGTTATGGCTACTGCCAAGTCCAGTGGGGGGTTATGGCCACTGCCAAGTCCAGTGGGGGGTTATGGCCACTGCCAAGTCCAGTGGGGGTTATGGCCACTGCCAAGTCCAGTGGGGGTTATGGCCACTGCCAAGTTCAGTGGGGGGTTATGGCCACTGCCAAGTCCAGTGGGGGGTTATGGCCACTGCCAAGTCCAGTGGGGGTTATGGCCACTGCCAAGTCCAGTGGGGGTTATGGCTACTGCCAAGTCCAGTGGGGGTTATGGCTACTGCCAAGTCCAGTGGGGGTTATGGCTACTGCCAAGTCCAGTGGGGGTTTATGGCCACTGCCAATTCCAGTGGGGGTTTATGGCCACTGCCAAGTCCAGTGGGGGTTTATGGCCACTGCCAAGTCCAGTGGGGGTTTATGGCCACTGCCAAGTCCAGTGGGGGTTTATGGCCACTGCCAAGTCCAGTGGGGGGTTATGGCCACTGCCAAGTCCAGTGGGGGGTTATGGCCACTGCCAAGTCCAGTGGGGGGGTTATGGCCACTGCCAAGTCCAGTGGGGGGTTATGGCCACTGCCAAGTCCAGTGGGGGGTTATGGCCACTGCCAAGTCCAGTGGGGGGTTATGGCCACTGCCAAGTCCAGTGGGGGGTTATGGCCACTGCCAAGTCCAGTGGGGGGTTATGGCCACTGCCAAGTCCAGTGGGGGGTTATGGCCACTGCCAAGTCCAGTGGGGGGTTATGGCCACTGCCAAGTCCAGTGGGGGGTTATGGCCACTGCCAAGTCCAGTGGGGGGTTATGGCCACTGCCAAGTCCAGTGGGGGGTTATGGCCACTGCCAAGTCCAGTGGGGGGTTATGGCCACTGCCAAGTCCAGTGGTGGTTATGGCCACTGCCAAGTCCAGCGGGGGTTATGGCCACTGCCAATTCCAGCGGGGGTTATGGCTACTGCCAAGTCCAGTGGGGGGTTATGGCTACTGCCAAGTCCAGTGGGGGGTTATGGCTACTGCCAAGTCCAGCGGGGGTTATGGCTACTGCCAAGTCCAATGGGGGTTATGGCTACTGCCAAGTTCAGTGGGGGTTATGGCTACTGCCAAGTTCAGTGGGGGTTATGGCTACTGCCAAGTCCAGTGGGGGTTATGGCTACTGCCAAGTCCAGTGGGGGTTATGACTACTGCCAAGTTCAGTGGGGGTTATGGCTACTGCCAAGTCCAGTGGGGGTTATGGCTACTGCCAAGTTCAGTGGGGGGTTATGGCTACTGCCAAGTCCAGTGGGGGGTTATGGCTACTGCCAAGTTCAGTGGGGGTTATGGCTACTGCCAAGTCCAGTGGGGGTTATGGCTACTGCCAAGTCCAGTGGGGGTTATGGCTACTGCCAAGTCCAGCGGGGGTTATGGCTACTGCCAAGTCCAGTGGGGGTTATGGCTACTGCCAAGTCCAGCGGGGGTTATGGCTACTGCCAAGTCCAGTGGGGGTTATGGCTACTGCCAAGTCCAGCGGGGGTTATGGCTACTGCCAAGTCCAGCGGGGGTTATGGCTACTGCCAAGTCCAGCGGGGGTTATGGCTACTGCCAAGTCCAGTGGGGGGTTATGGCTATTGCCAAGTCCAGTGGGGGTTATGGCTACTGCCAAGTCCAGTGGGGGTTATGGCTACTGCCAAGTCCAGTGGGGGTTATGGCTACTGCCAAGTCCAGCGGGGGTTATGGCTACTGCCAAGTCCAGTGGGGGTTATGGCTACTGCCAAGTCCAGTGGGGGTTATGGCTACTGCCAAGTCCAGCGGGGGTTATGGCTACTGCCAAGTCCAGTGGGGGGTTATGGCTACTGCCAAGTCCAGTGGGGGTTATGGCTACTGCCAAGTCCAGTGGGGGTTATGGCTACTGCCAAGTCCAGCGGGGGTTATGGCTACTGCCAAGTCCAGTGGGGGTTATGGCTACTGCCAAGTCCAGTGGGGGTTATGGCTACTGCCAAGTCCAGCGGGGGTTATGGCTACTGCCAAGTCCAGTGGGGGTTATGGCTACTGCCAAGTCCAGTGGGGGTTATGGCTACTGCCAAGTCCAGTGGGGGTTATGGCTACTGCCAAGTCCAGTGGGGGTTATGGCTACTGCCAAGTCCAGCGGGGGTTATGGCTACTGCCAAGTCCAGTGGGGGGTTATGGCCACATCTGAGCTATGGTGCCATGTTGGTATTACACACATACAGAACATGTTTGGATCACTGACCATCAACGTGTTCACTGTAAACAATGGTAGTGAAGCCTCAGTATTTGACTCACTTCCTTGTGGTCATCTGTGAAGGTTCACCATCACCCTTGTGTAAGGGAACAATGATGGATGGAGTTCTTGTTATAGCTTTTGTATAGCAGAAAAAGTATTTTGGAATGCTCTCTATTTCACGGATGGTCTTTAGCTCCCTCTTTGTCTCTCGCAGATTTGACATGATTCTTGCAACTTTAGCTCCAGCGTTTGTGTGTGTGTACACGGCCTTGCTTGTGGCTCTCAGTCAGTAATTCTGGTTTCACAGACACTCTCAGAAACAAAAGTATCTTGAATCTCAGATCACCTCTCCCCCCTCACTCTCTCACTGTCTTGCCAGTCACCACAACTTCTCCCTTACCACTGCTGCCTTATTCAATCTTGTGTTGATATCCTCAAAATGCATCCGGAGTCTGCCAGTGCAGACCGCTTATCACATGCCTCTGTATGACTAACCATCCTGTGTGATGGGGATTTTTTAGCATCACCTAGTTAGCTTTTTTGACACACTGTACTCCACTTCATATAGTCTAGGGCAGCTAGTTCTTGACACACACTATACTCCCCTTCATATAGTCTAGGGCAGCTAGTTCTTGACACACACTGTACTCCACTTCATATAGTCTAGGGCAGCTAGTTCTTGACACACACTGTACTCCACTTCAAATAGTCTAGGGCAGCTAGTTCTTGACACACACTGTACTCCACTTCATATAGTCTAGGGCACCTAGTTCTTGACACACACTGTACTCCACTTCATATAGTCTAGGGCAGCTGCACTAATGCACATGTACCTCATATATTAATAAACAAAAATCCCCCTCACTCTCACAGTGTTGGCAGGCTCCACAGCCTCACAAATCTCTGTGTAAGAGAGTAAAGGAAGGAGGACACAGCCAGACACACGGGGGTTGGGGGGGGGGGTAAAGCAAGTAAGCAGAACAAGGCAACAAGGGGGGAGGGGGGGGGGCACCACGGGGGCCACGGACCCCCATTAGCCAAATGACAAGTGACAGGAAAATGGGGCAAAGGCACGAAATAGGTTACACCTGAAAAATTTCTGAAAAGGGGTAAAAATAATGAAAAATATATCAGTTCAGTGGGAAATGAAAGGTACCGTAAAACTAGAGATAAGGAGGAGTATACCTGGAGTATACCTGGAGTATACCTGGAGTATTCCTGGAGTATACCTGGAGTATTCCTGGAGTATACCTGGAGGGCACCACAGTGCCTCTATTCCCCAAAGGTGGCCCTGGGCCAGACTCCTCTTGTGCTCTCAGGAAAGGGCAAGAAATATACCCGTGCCTGATTCAAGAGTTTGTCTCTCTTGAACACCCCGGAACAAGGCCCGACATCCCTGGTGACAATTCGATCAGTCAGGCTGTTGCTGTTGGTGGCCGGTAGGCCGTATATACGTCAGTCAAAATACACGCCACAGTGTAACACTACAATTATCACAGACACCCTAAAAATTGTGCAATGAATCATTCGGAACCACGTATGTCAGACCCATCCTGGAGCATGCAGCCCCAGCAAGGAGTTCATACCTTGTCGAGCACAAGACGAAGTTGGAGATGTTCAAAGGTATGCCACTAAGCTAGTCCCAGAACTAAGAGACATGAGGTACGAGGAAAGGCTGCGGGAATTGTACCTCACGTCACAGGAAGACAGAAGAGCTTGAGGAGACATGATTACCACATACAAAATTCTCAGGAGAATTGACAGGGTTGATTAGGTGGATTATTTAGCACGGGTGGTACACGCATAAGAGGACACAGGTAGAAACAGGGTACCAGAGTAGTTAACAAATGGAATGCATTAGGAAGCAATGTGGTGGAGGCGGACTCCATACACAGTTTCAAATGTAGGTATGACAGAGCTCAATAAGCTCAGGAACTTTTATCAGCAGATTGACAATTGAGAGGCGGGCCCAAAGAGCCGAAACTCAACCCCGCAAGCACAAGTAGGCGAGGACACGTCATGGTATAACATGATATATAGCAGACCAAAACAGTCTCCTATAAAATATAACATGACACGTTTTCTATGAGCCCGGCAGCCACCACTAACTTGGCCAAATGAGCCGCCTCTCAACTCTCTGAACTTCACTGTGATACAGGTGAACCATTACTGGGGCTAGGACACCTCTCAGGTGTATTGAGGTCACCCTAGACGGGCCGAGGGTGTCCCAGAGGCCTTCATCTACTGCTGGCCGGACACAGTGGTGGCTCAACTTGGCTCCATGTGTTGCTTGTGTACCAGGAACATGGTGGATAGTGTCTGGTATGGGTGAGAGCGCTGCTGGTAGTAGACCCCTGCTTGATACCTGGTTGATGGGGTTCTGGGAGTTGTTCTACTCCCCAACTGACTTGTGAGAGTTTGGTCCACCAGGCTGTTGCTTGGAGCGGCCCGCAGGCCCACCCCCGCAGATCAACAGGGCCTTCATACTCCCACCAATTCTACACTTCCTCCCGCAAGTTCTCTTCCAGTAATGCATTAAATTTGCCAGTAAAATACTGAATAATAATAATGGTGGTGAATGATGAATAACAGTAACAGGAATGTTTTACCGGTCACATGCGTGCAGTAGATGGTCTCTGTATTGCCCTCTGGTCCTGGAAGTGTGGAGTGTGTAGTGGTCAGGTCCAGGTCACCAGGTCGTATGAGGTATGGGTATGAGTCAGGTCGAGGTCGAGGGAGGGGGTAGACGTACCGTGCGCGCTCCGTTAAAATCGTGACATTAACAGGGATTCTTAGGACTACTGCCGTGGATTACTGATTACAGACATAACAAAGTGCATAGTAACCCGCTGGAAAATTGAAAATAGTCATTAACAATAGAACTTTGTCTACCAACCAGGTCGGTAGTGATCAGCCTGGGTGATCACGCCAGCAGCCAGGAGGCCTGGTTGATCACGCCAGCAGCCAGGAGGCCTGGTTGATCACGCCAGCAGCCAGGAGGCCTGGTCGACGACCGGGCCGCGGGGACGCTAAGCCCCGGAACAACTCCAAGGTATGACATCCTTCCATATTATGCGTCTCACAAGCCACTCATTTCCCTGCCCGCCATGCTAAGTTTGTTCTCCTGTCTTCACTCAACGGTCGCCCCCCCCCACACACACACACCATTATTCTCACACACTTTACACACCGTTCCCGTTCTGAGAGATTTAATTGCATCTTGGAGCACAAGGATCCATCCTTTAGAAGATGAATTCATTAACACCAAGTAATTAAGGAATTTCCTTGCATTTTTCTTCCTCACCCTATATAACATTTTATATATATATATATATATATATATATATATATATATATATATATATATATATATATATATATATATATATATATATATATAATCACATCATCCAGTACACAATGAAAGATTTAAATGACATGTGTTTGCAGCTTTTAAGAGTTTTCAACAAAACTATTCATGATGATTTCTGTATTGTCAGCTGAGGTAGACAACAAGTTGAGCTACAGAACTTTTACAGAAGAAATCTATTATCAATTTTTCTCTTACATAAGATATTGATAAGCACCTCCAAAGGATACCTGATCAACCAGGCTGTGACTCATACGTCAGGTTGAGAGCAGCCGCGTCACACAGCCTGGTTGACCAGTCCAGCAACCAGGAGACCTGGTCAGAGACCGGACCCAGGTTACGTTGATCCTCGAAATCATCAAAAAGGTAAACCCCCTTCTCTAATGGGGGTAGGAATGACACACTCCACCCCCCTCCCCTAGTGGGGGGTAGGAATGACACACACCCCCCTAGTGGGGGGTAGGAATGACACACTCCACCCCCTCCCCTAGTGGGGGGTAGGAATGACACACTCCACCCCCCCTCCCCTAGTGGGGGGTAGGAATGACACACTCCACCCCCCCCTCCCCTAGTGGGGGTAGGAATGACACACTCCACCCCCTCCCCCAGTGGGGGTAGGAATGACACACACCCCCCTAGTGGGGGTAGGAATGACACACTCCACCCCCTCCCCTAGTGGGGGGTAGGAATGACACACACCCTCCTAGTGGGGGTAGGAATGACACACTCCACCCCCTCCCCTAGTGGGAGGGTAGGAATGACACACTCCACCCCCTCCCCTAGTGGGGGGTAGGAATGACACTCCACACCCCTCCCCTAGTGGGGGGGGGGTAGGAATGACACACACCCCCCTAGTGGGGGTAGGAATGACACACTCCACCCCCTCCTCTAGTGGGGGGGTAGGAATGACACACTCCACCCCCTCCCCTAGTGGGGGGGTAGGAATGACACTCCACCCCCTCCCCTAGTGGGGGGTAGGAATGACATACCCCCCTAGTGGGGGTAGGAATGACACTCCACCCCCTCCCCTAGTGCGGGGGTAGGAATGACACTCCACCCCCTCCCCTAGTGGGGGGTAGGAATGACACTCCACCCCCTCCCCTAGTGGGGGGTAGGAATGACACTCCACCCCCTCCCCTAATGGGGGGTAGGAATGACACACTCCACCCCCTCCCCTAGTGGGGGTAGGAATGACACTCCACCCCCTCCCCTAGTGGGGGGTAGGAATGACACACTCCACCCCCTCCCCTAGTGGGGGGTAGGAATGACACACTCCACCCCCTCCCCTAGTGGGGGGTAGGAATGACACACTCCACCCCCTCCCCTAGTGGGGGGTAGGAATGACACACCCCACCCCTCCCCTAGTAGGGGGTAGGAATGACACACTCCACCCCCTCCCCTAGTGGGGGGTAGGAATGACACCCCACCCTCTCCCCTAGTGGGGGGGGGTAGGAATGACACTCCACCCCTCCCCTAGTGGGGGGGTAGGAATGACACTCCACCCCTCCCCTAGTGGGGGGTAGGAATGACACTCCACCCCTCCCATAGTGGGGGGTAGGAATGACACTCCCCCCTCCCCTAGTGGGGGGTAGGAATGACACACTCCACCCCTCCCCTAGTGAGGGGTAGGAATGACACACCCCACCCCTTCGTGGGGGGTAGGAATGACACACTCCTCCCCTAGTGGGGGGTAGGAATGACACACTCCACCCCCTCCCCTAGTGGAGGGTAGGAATGACACACTCCACCCCCTCCCTTAGTGGGGGTAAGAATGACACAGCCCACTCACAAGACAGAGTGGAGGACACACACTAGACATGTACCGCTAGGCTTGATGCCAATTATATTATTATGCAGTGGAGCTGCACCAATTGTCTAGGCTTTACGAGGGTAAGAACCATAATTACCGGTAACCCGGGATAGTGGCCCTCGCTGGAGGAACACTTCACACCAAAGGAATGGTGTCAACTGTTAGGGCCCCACCTAACAGTTCACACTAGTGGACTCGGACCCCACTGGACTCGGACCCCAGCCATTAGTAAGGGCACTCATTTGACGACTGACAAGTATGAATTGGTTTTCTTCAATGGGAAGGTTACCTGGCAATCCACCTACTGGATACCTGGTTGATGGGGTTCTGGGAGTTCTTCTGCTCCTCAAGCCCGGTCCCGAGGCCAGGCTTGGCTTGTGAGAGTTTGGTCCACCAGGCTGTTGCTTGGAGCGGCCCGCAGGCCCACATATACCTGGTTGATGGGGTTCTGGGAGTTCTTCTGCTCCTCAAGCCCGGTCCCGAGGCCAGGCTTGACTTGTGAGAGTTTGGTCCACCAGGCTGTTGCTTGGAGCGGCCCGCCAACCCATCCTCGACTCAAGTTCATTACATCCAGCGGTCGACCCCACAGACTAATTTTTAAATGCTGTTCATTCAAAACGCGAATTTTCTCAAATATTAAAATTTATTATATTGTGCATATAAAGGCATAGGTTAGGTTAGGTATTTAAGTTCTGTTGGCGATTATTTGTATTTGTAGTACGTGGGTGAAGCATTTACAGCGTTGTGGTTGGAATAAAATTCGTCAGTGAAGCACTTGTTCCGGAAGTGTTCGAACGTCAGCAGTCGTGAGTCGTGTGTAAACAGTTTTTCATTCATAAACAACTGGGGTTTAGCAGATGTTGATAGTTCTCTCTCAGAGTACCTGTTGCACCTCTGCTCTTCAACGGGGGTATTCTGCACATCCTGCCATGCCTCCTGGTCTCATGTGGTGTTATTTCTGTGTGCAGGTTTGGGACCAGCCCCTCTACTATTTTCCACGTGTAAATTATTATGTATCTCTCCCGCCTGCGCTCAAGAGAATACAGATTTAGGCTCTTTAGTCGGTCCCAATAGTTTAGATGTTTTACTGAGTGGATTCTAGCAGTAAAGGATCTCTGCACGCTCTCCAGGTCAGCAATTTCTCCAGCTTTGAAAGGGGCTGTCATTGTGCAGCAGTACTCCACTCTAGAGAGCACTAGCGTCTTGAAAAGTATCATCATCGGTATAGCATCTCTAGTGTGAAAGGTTCTTGTTACCCAACCTGTCATTTTTCTTGCAGTTGTGACGGCTACTTTATTGTGTTCTTTAAAGGTAAGGTCTTCCGACATGAGTACACCCAGGTCCTTTACATTGCCTTTTCGTTCTATGTTATGATTTGACTGAGTTTTGAACGTGGTTTCCGTTTTTATATTTTCATTTTTTTTCCGTATCTCAGTAGCTGGAACTTAACTAAACACCATATTATTTTTTTGCAGCCCATAGAAAGGCCTGATTTATATCTAATTGGAGGTTTGCCGTGTCCTCTATGTTGTCTACTCTCATGAAGATCCTAGTGTCATCTACAAAGGATGATACAGTACTATAGATTGTGTCCTTGTCTATGTCCGATATGAGATTAAGAAAAAGTACTGGAGCACAGTACCCTGGGGGACTGAGCTCTTCACAACTGATGGACAGGATATTATTTTGTTGACTATTACACACTGGGTTCTGTTAGTCAGGAAATTGTAGATCCATCTGCCTATTTTTCCGATAATTCCTTTTGAACGCATTTTATGTGCAATAACACCATGGTCACATTTGTCGAAGGCTTTTATGAAATCTGTGTAAATTACATCAGCGTTTTGTTTGTCTTCCATGGCATCTAATGCCATATCATAGTGGTCCAGCAACTGCGACAGGCAAGAGCGCCCTGTTCTAAAACCATGTTGTCCGGGGTTATGGAGATGCTGTGATTCCATGTATTCTGTGATCTTACTTCTTAGCACTCTCAAAAATGTTTATGATGTGCGATGTTAGTACTATCGGTCTGTAATTTTTTGCCTCTGCCTTATTTCCTCCTTTATGGAGTGGTGCTATCTCTGCTGTTTTTAGTATGTCAAGGATAACGCCAGTATCTAGGCTTTGTCTCCACAGAATGTGGAGGGCCTGCGATAGTGTTTTTTTTTACAGTTCTTGATGACTATGGAGTTCCAAGAATTCGGGCCTGGTGCAGAGTGCATAGGCATACTGTTTATGGCTTCTTCAAAATCCAGTATGGATAGGGTGACGTCTGATATATGATTTGATGTTGGTATCGTATCCATGCAATCTTCAGTGTGTTTATTGGCTCGCTGAAAACAGAGTCGTACTGCTTCCTCAGTAACTCGCTCATTTCTTTGTTGTCATCGGTGAAAGTTCCATCTCCCTTTCGCAGGGGCCCGAAACTAGATGTGGTTTTTTATCTTGATTTTGCATAGGAGAAAAAATATTTCGGATTTCTATTTCACTGATGGCCTTTTGCTCTCTCTGCCTCTCCTGGGTTTTGTATGATTCTTGTAACTTGAGTTCAATTGTTTCTATTTCTCTACCTAACCTTCTTCGCCGTTCTTGAGATAGGGTGCGACTCTCAAGTGTTCCGCGATTCGTTTTCTTCGCCTATATAGGGAACGACGTTCCCGTTCCAATCTGCATCTCTTCCTCTTTTTTCTTAGAGGTATGCGGTTTGAACATATTTCTAGTGCTACTGAGCTTATTTTTTCCAGGCACTGGTTCAGGTTTGCATTTTCTAGCTGATCTTCCCAGTTTATTTCTGTGAAGTCCTGGTTTATTTGCTCCCAGTTTATCTGTTTATTATTGAAGTTGAATTTGCTGAAATCTCCTCCACCGGGAATCTGGACTGGTTTTGAAGGTCTATCCCCCATGGTTGTCAGAACTTCAATTAAGTTGTGATCTGAGTAACAGGTATTTGTAATCATTATGTTCCTGATCAATTCATCATTATTAGTGAAAATGAGGTCCAGCGTGTTCTCCTTCCTAGTTGGTTCTACTATTTGCTGGTTTAAGGCAAACCTGTCACACATCCGTAGCAGGTCATTTGCATGTGCCTGTTCATTTAGGCTACTTCCTGGTATTCTTTCTGATATTACTGTATTAGCCAGGTGCTTCCATTTCACGTACCATAGGTATTGCAAGGGACCCAAGAGCCGTAGCTCAACCCCGGCAAATACAACATTGGCCTGTACTCGTAAAGCATGTATGCCACCACTTACGACACACAGTAACAAAGATTGAGGAAAGATGTACAGGTTTCGTAAGCGGTTGGGTAAATGCTTGACGACTCCTGGCCGAGATGGGTAGAGAGATCCTTGGCCCAACTGCTCAGCCCCGACACCCCAAATGATGCCAGCCTCTGCCTAGCAGCACCCGACACCCCACATCCAAGGTGACATCTACTAGGCGAGTACCTGGACCCCCCCCCCCCACACACACACACACACACACACACACACACACACTTTTCAGACGTAACAGTACATTCCAAAATCAACTTCCACAATACAAAATGGGTGCGAGATAAATGTATTGAGGATTGCAAAGCATAATCCTGTGTGCCGTAATTACCAAGCAATTCATCCAGGAAGTGTGCAAGACAAGCCGTGCAGGTCACCCCGGGCTCGTTCATACAACACTATCAACGCTAAACCTCACTACCATATATATTATATACAAAAATATCCATACTTAGAAAATGCAGGCAAGTCCTGGGTCACTAAAGGCGCTTCACGCCACTTTACCTACAAACAAAAGTGTGTGAGAAAGAAAAGCGGACAAAACTTGTGACTACAACTGAGACGAGCCAGGGGCTCCACCATGCACTGTACACCGCTATGTAATAGAGCTCACGTATGTAACAGAGCCCCATATTTAATAGAGCTCGTGTATTTAATAGAGCAGTATAGCCCTTAGACGGCTCGGCTATTTAATAAAAGTCCTACAGTGTGGTGCGCATTACAAAAAAAATAGTTCACAAGTAAAAAAAAAAATCAAATCAAAGCGCATAAGGCGATGTGAGCCGTGTAAGGGTTAAGGGGTCCAGATGTATTAGTGTAGGAAGCCACCACCAGAGTGGGTACAGGCCCGGGACAGTGCCTTCCTCTCTCAACTCAGGTGAGGTGAGGTGAGACCCTCGCTGAGTAGAGAAGGTGGCAGGGTGCCCCGGGTGCCGTGCCAAGGACACTACGCCACTCATGACCCAAGGAAACAAAGCAGAGGAAACATAGAGGTGGTAATACCGCCGACGGTGATGGTGGAGGTGTATCTGGCGAGGCAGGGCGGCGCAGCGTGGGCGTGGTAGTGGGAAACGTGGGCGTGGTAGGGGGAGTGTGGGTCCAGGGGGCGCCGCCCCGTTGTGAAGACCAATCCTCGCAGCCCTCTCTCAGCCTCTCCGCCACCTACATCGCCCGCAAGAAAACTGGGTCAAACTTGAGAAGGAATATACATTATATAGGATGTGTGAGAGTGAGGCCTTAGTGGCCACAGGTGGTGGTGGTAGTGGCCACAGGTGGTGGTGGTAGTGGCCACAGGTGGTGGTGGTAGTGGCCACAGGTGGTGGTGGTAGTGGCCACAGGTGGTGGTAGTGGCCACAGGTGGTGGTGGTAGAGCGTGTTGGGCCAGCTGCCTCTCTACTTCTCACACCTACGTCATCTCGTACAAAGCAACACACCATCACTGACACAAAATCATAATTTGGAAACTGTACAGAAAAAAAAACAGAACTGATTTCGGTTTATAAATGTCTAAACCCACCACACAACTTCCATCTATCTGACCAACACTACCCAAAAGTGAAGATAAACGTTGCTATACATGAAATAAACATTAATTACAAAACAAAAAAATCCAATTTACAGCATCACTTTACTAGAGATCATTTAAGAAATACATTGAGCAAGATCATATCACATTTTTCCTCAGTAAACTCTATTTTGCTTCTCACTTCACGTCGAAAAACAACAACAGTTAAGGGAGTAACTTGATCAAAATTTCAGGAACTAATATGAATATCAAATTATGTATTTAGAAGCAAGCACATGTAAGATTATATATTATACTACATGGCGCCCTCCAGCAGGTAACGCCCCCTCCTCCTCATCCTTCATCTCTTACCCATTCTACCCCACTAACCCTTTCCTCCCCCCTCCCCCCCCCCCAGCCCCTCCTCACAGTAAACCGATTATAATGAGTAAGAACATCATCTTGTCCTCCCTCAAACCATCTGGATATTTATCTGGATATTTGTGATGGTTTGAAAGCCATATTACAGCTCCAGAAATAGTCTACATGTAAACTGACAGGTGAACCTTTGTCGTAAACGGATTATTCTCAAGTTATAGCTTTACTGTAATAGAAATCGTTGGTTTAAAATATAAAAGAGTGTATGCTACAAACGTTTTCTTTGAAGAATATAAATTTCTGTAAACCGAATTCGCGGGCACACTGAAACAGTTTTCGAATTCCACATTTCACATGATCGTCAATAATGCATCGTATTAATATAAACAAATATAATGAAACTTAACCTAACCTAACCATGGATAAAGAGTAGATAACAGCACAATTTATGAAGTCGTTTCCAATCCATTCCCTTGAGAGGGGGGGGGGCTCCCTCGTGAGAACATGTTGTCGGCCCCCCCCCCCCCTCCCCACTCTCAGCGGCATAATTGTAATGAAATTTTGTCAATAAACATGTTAATAATAATCTCTCATTTCTCCCTCCTCCTCCCTCCCCCCCCCCCCCCCACCCCCACCCCAGTACAATTGTAGTACTGTATCATCTACAAAGGATGATACAGTACTATAGATTGTGTCCTTGTCTATGTCCGATATGAGATTAAGAAAAAGTACTGGAGCACAGTACCCTGGGGGACTGAGCTCTTCACAACTGATGGACAGGATATTATTTTGTTGACTATTACACACTGGGTTCTGTTAGTCAGGAAATTGTAGATCCATCTGCCTATTTTTCCGATAATTCCTTTTGAACGCATTTTATGTGCAATAACACCATGGTCACATTTGTCGAAGGCTTTTATGAAATCTGTGTAAATTACATCAGCGTTTTGTTTGTCTTCCATGGCATCTAATGCCATATCATAGTGGTCCAGCAACTGTGACAGGCAAGAGCGCCCTGTTCTGAAACCATGTTGTCCGGGGTTATGGAGATGCTGTGATTCCATGTATTTTGTGATCTTACTTCTTAGCACACTCAAAATTTTTTATGATGTGCGATGTTAGTGCTATCGGTCTGTAATTTTTTGCCTCTGCCTTATTTCCTCCTTTATGGAGTGGCGCTATCTCTGCTGTTTTTATTATATCAGGGATAACGCCAGTATTTAGGCTTTGTCTCCACAGAATGTGAAGGGCCTGCGATAGTGGTTTAGTGACAGTATTGGGCAGCGTCACTCATCCTGTGAGTGGACACACCGCCATAGTGACAGTATTGGGCAGCGTCACTCATCTTGTGAGATGACACACCGCCATAGTGACAGTATTGGGCAGCGTCACTCATCCTGTGAGTGGACACACCGCCATAGTGACAGTATTGGGCAGCGCCACTCATCCTGTGAGTGGACACACCGCCATAGTGACAGTATTGGGCAGCGCCACTCATCCTGTGAGTGTACACACCGCCATAGTGACAGTATTGGGCAGCGTCACTCATCTTGTGAGTGGACACACCGCCATAGTGACAGTATTGGGCAGCGTAACTTATCTTGTGAGTGGACACACCGCCATAGTGACAGTATTGGGCAGCGTCACTCATCTTGTGAGTGGACACACCGCCATAGTGACAGTATTGGGCAGCGTCACTCGTCGTGTCAAATCAGCCACTTATCGTGTTCGAAACCCTTAGTAAGCTTTACGAAACCCTTTGAAACTCTTTAATAGCCTTGGTAGAGCTTAGAGGCCGGAGGTGTGACGTTGGCGGTGATAGAGCAGTAAGTGCTGGTGCTCTAGGCTAGCGGTGGTGGTGGTGGTGGTGGTGGTGGTGGCGGTGGCGGTGGTGGTGGTGGCGGTGGCGGTGGCAAGTGTTCAACCACCACCACAACTTTAGTCCAATAAGGACACCTTCACTACATACATTCACCTTCCTCCTCCCCCCACGACCCCATGCTTCTCCCCCTCCCACCTATACACACCCTCCCTCTCACCCACCTCCCACTGGTACAGTGTACTAGGGGGAGGGGGAGGCCCACTGCTAATCACTCCCGTTACCATTAACAACGCTACAAAAGCTAAAGGTACTGAACAGACAGATTGGTAATCGCGAAAGTAGACCACGCAAAGAGTGCTAACATACCATGCGACTATATCTCGCTCTTTCACATACCCAGGTATTCCCTTGTACCTGAGGGCCTCGTACCTGAAGCTATATCAACAACGTGAACAGACACACTCAAGGCTCTCAAAATAATGGAAGATGCAGTCCATTAAAATTCTAACATTAACACCCTTAATACGGTGATAATATTAGAGATAACAAAATTGATGTACTTAGCATAAATAAAGTGTGTGATAGACTATCATGCACCAACATCAGTCCTACATCACACCAGAGGTATTGATAGACTGGACAAAATGCAACATGAAGCCCTCAGAATTATTCTCGGCTGGCCAATAACAGCCAAAGTTCTCAATATTGGAAAGAACTAAAGGAACCCAACATTCATGATACGACATTTGAAATCATTTTTATGACTGAAGCTTTTTTCTAGTAGATAATTATATATATATATATATATATATATATATATATATATATATATATATATATATATATATATATATATATATATATATATATGCAACTGTCCTGGGGACCATTCTGCTTGTTCGCATATATATATATATATATATATATATATATATATATATATATATATATATATATATATATATGAAAAAAAAGAAAAAGAAAGACAAGGATTGACAGACAAAGATAGACAGACGGACAGAGAGACAGAAAAGGAGGGGGGGGGAGACAGACAGAGATCTCTCTCGTATCATGTACCAATCACAGTACTGTAGTTAAGTCACCCCTAAAGACTTAGCATTATCTAAGCATTTATTACTCCACAATAAACCTTTACGCTACAATTGTTCTTAAAAGTTATCAGCCGAGCTCATGTTAAGACCGTTTTTAAGCCACAGGAACGGAGTGAATTAACGGCATCAATCCTCTCGGGGCATCGAGGATCGAACCCCAACCCCGCAAGAAATCACTAATAACATACAGCTCTCGGAAGCGATACGAGGACAAGAAATTGAGAACCCAGAGAAGGAACCGTTCTCCTGCACCCAGTGAGACGGATTGCTTCTTCCCGGATAGCAAGTGGATAGACTAGAAGGAATCCAGGCGGATAGAGACAAAGGGAAACGAGTACAGAAAGAAATAAAGGCGACGAGAGCTTGATGTATGGGGTAAAATGGCCACCCACGCGCGTGAAAATACAAGAGCAACATGTATTGCTCTACAACGACTTTGTAGAACGGTGGAAACTGTAGAGGGGAGACGAGGGAGGGAGAGACAAGAGAGGGGAGTGTGTGTGGGGGGTGTGCCTGGGGAGGGGAGTGTGTGTGGGGGGTTTGCCTGGGGAGGGGAGTGTGTGTGGGGGGTGTGCCTGGGGAGGGGGAAGCACCGAGGGGTGAGGGGAGATAAGCCTCCTCTGGACGATAACGACGGGTAAACCAGCCATAAAATAAATGTACCTTGAAAGGTTATTGTCCAGAGGGTCATCGAACACAACTATACTGAGTACTTGAGAGCCACCGCGTGTGCGTGCGTGTGCGTGTGCGTGTGCGTGTGTGTGTGTGTGTGTGTGTGTGTGGTGTACATTGTGTACTTGAGAGGCTACACTGGTTACACTCGAGTCTCACTCACAAGGGCCCGAGACTGTTCAACACGCTTCCACTACACATAAGGGACATAACTGGCCGACCCCTCACAGTGTTCAAGAGAGAACTATCAACATCAGAGCCCCGAGACTGTTCAACACGCTTCCACTACACATAAGGGACATAACTGGCCGACCCCTCACAGTGTTCAAGAGAGAACTATCAACATCAGAGCCCCGAGACTGTTCAACACGCTTCCACTACACATAAGGGACATAACTGGCCGACCCCTCACAGTGTTCAAGAGAGAACTATCAACATCAGAGGCCCGAGACTGTTCAACACGCTTCCACTACACATAAGGGGCATAACTGGCCGACCCCTCACAGTGTTCAAGAGAGAACTATCAACATCAGAGGACCGAGACTGTTCAACACGCTTCCACTACACATAAGGGGCATAACTGGCCGACCCCTCACAGTGTTCAAGAGAGAACTATCAACATCAGAGGCCCGAGACTGTTCAACACGCTTCCACTACACATAAGGGACATAACTGGCCGACCCCTCACAGTGTTCAAGAGAGAACTATCAACATCAGAGGCCCGAGACTGTTCAACACGCTTCCACTACACATAAGGGACATAACTGGCCGACCCCTCACAGTGTTCAAGAGAGAACTATCAACATCAGAGGCCCGAGACTGTTCAACACGCTTCCACTACACATAAGGGACATAACTGGCCGACCCCTCACAGTGTTCAAGAGAGAACTATCAACATCAGAGGCCCGAGACTGTTCAGCACGCTTCCACTACACATAAGGGACATAACTGGCCGACCCCTCACAGTGTTCAAGAGAGACAGCTTGACAGGCGTCTCAAAAGATACGTGATCAACCAGACTGTGATTCAGACGTCATGCAGACGGCATCCAGCCACCCTGGGCACAGGTGTAGAGAAGTGGGTACTTTTTTTTTGGGGGGGGGGGGGGGGGAGTAAAGAGGAAGGAGAGACATAGGTGAAGGGAAGTATAGAAATGGGAAATACAGTGAGAGGTGTGAAAGCAGGCGGGCTGTCCGCCTTGCTGACACAATGTTGTGATAGCAGGCGGACTGTCCGCCTTGCTGACACGATGTTATGATAGCAGGCGGGCTGTCCGCCTTGCTGACACGATGTTATGATAGCAGGCGGGCTGTCCGCCTTGCTGACACCATGTTGTGATAGCAGGCGGGCTGTCCGCCTTGCTGACACCATGTTATGATAGCAGGCGGGCTGTCCGCCTTGCTGACACCATGTTGTGATAGCAGGCGGGCTGTCCGCCTTGCTGACACGATGTTATGATAGCAGGCGGGCTGTCCGCCTTGCTGACACCATGTTGTGATAGCAGGCGGGCTGTCCGCCTTGCTGACACGATGTTATGATAGCAGGCGGGCTGTCCGCCTTGCTGACACCATGTGTGGGTGTTGGCAGCTAAGCTAAGCTGGTTCCCTCTTGTCAGGGAGCTGTGAGTGTGTGAGAGGTTCTTCACATGTGTTTCACCATATATGGATGTCTATAGATGAATACTGTGTAGCATTCATATATACACACTCCGATGCTTCCACACATGTTGTTCTGTTTAAGGCTCTTTATTTTATTATTATTATTTATCGAGTTGTCATACATATTATTTATCGAGTTGTTCATACATACACATATATGAACTGTTCATATATATACATATATAACTCATCTGGGGATTATATACTGTGGGGCGGCGTTCTCGTCCAGAGAATCGAGGCTCTTGGGCCACCAGCTGTGGGAGTAGGGCGTCTCATCTTGGGCCACCAGCTGTGGGATCGGGGCGTCTCATCTTTGGCCACCAGCTGTGGGAGTGGGGCGTCTCATCTTGGGCCACCAGCTGTGGGAGTGGGGCGTCTCATCTTGGGCCACCAACTGTGGGAGTGGGGCGTCTCATCTTGGGCCACCAGCTGTGGGAGTGGGGCGTCTCATCTTGGGCCACCAGCTGTGGGAGTGGGGCGTCTCATCTTGGGCCACCAGCTGTGGGAGTGGGGCGTCTCATCTTGGGCCACCAGCTGTGGGAGTGGGGCGTCTCATCTTGGGCCACCAGCTGTGGGAGTGGGGCGTCTCATCTTGGGCCACCAGCTGTGGGAGTGGGGCGTCTCATCTTGGGCCACCAGCTGAGGGAGTGGGGCGTCTCATCTTGGGCCACCAGCTGTGGGAGTGGGGCGTCTCATCTTGGAGTAATCTTTCAAACATTGGGTCCTCTAACATTAGAATGGTGTTCCACACCCTGATGGCTTGGTGCTGCAGTCTGATGTTTAGTGGCTGTATGTTCAGGAGTTCGTGGAGCTCCTGGATTGTCTGATCATATGGTGGACGGTGTTTTGCTGCTCTCCTTAGCGCCTTAATTTGCACTGCTTGCAGTTTCTGCATGTTAGTTTTCTTTATGGTGTGTAGTGGTACTGGGGGATATTCTAGATGCGGCCGAACTAGAGCCTTATATAGGTGGATCTGAATGTTTGTACTGAGGCTTCGGAATCTTCAGTTTTCCTAATGCTGCTTTGGCTTTGTTTAGTCGGTCCCTTACATGAATTTGTATCCCTGTTCTATTTATCATAAGTCCCAGTATTCTGCCAAGTGGGTACACCGTCAACTACCTTTAAACAGCACCTGTTTAAAGGTGAGTGTCCTGTACGCTACTGGGCCCCCTATACCCCCCCACCAGGGGCTGGGGGGGGGTGGCAGGGGGGAGGGGTGTTACCTGTGTTAAGGCTTTACCTTCAGGGGGCTGCGAGGATCAACTTCCTGGCGGGCAGCTCAGTGACTAGGCCTCCTGGTTGGTGGCGTGATCAACCAGGCTGTTAGAGGCAGCTGCTGGCAATCTCTCGCGTGAGTCACAACTAGAATAATCAGCTGGATGTGTTTCCCGACTTTCATCTCGAACAAATGATCAGGAACAAATACTTGGGTAATTATATGTCCTTTGAGAAGGGGGCCACGGGTGAGGGGGGGGGGCACGGGTGAGGAGGGGGGACAACGGGTGAGGGGGGGGGACAACGGGTGAGGGGGGGGACAACGGGTGAGGGGGGCCACGGGTGAGGGGGGACCACGGGTGAGGGGGGGACCACGGGTGAGGGGGGGACCACGGGTGAGGGGGGGGCCACGGGTGAGGGGGGGGCCACGGGTGAGGGGGGGTCCACGGGTGAGGGGGGGCCACGGGTGAGGGGGGGGCCACGGGTGAGGGGGGCACGGGTGAGGTGGGGGGCACGGGTGAGGGGGGGGCACGGGTGAGAGGGGGCACGGGTGAGGGGGGGGCACGGGTGAGGGGGGGCACGGGTGAGGGGGGGGCACGGGTGAGAGGGGGGCACGGGTGAGGGGGGGGCACGGGTGAGGGGGGGCACGGGTGAGGGGGGGCACGGGTGAGGGGGGGGGGGCACGGGTGAGGGGGGGGCACGGGTGAGGGGGGGGCACGGGTGAGGGGGGGGCACGGGTGAGGGGGGCACGGGTGAGGGGGGGCACGGGTGAGGGGGGGGTCCACGGGTGAGGGGGGGGTCCACGGGTGAGGGGGGGCCACGGGTGAGGGGGGCACGCCTGTATTCAAACCACCCGCAGTGCCACACAGAGAGCCCCATTAGCTAATGTAACCACCACCTTATCACGACACCCCCTCCCCCCCCCCCACCACACCCACCTGTACGACCACCACACACCCGCCACACTACCTCCAAGTTACTGTAAGAGCCACCATGTGTGGGGGGGAAAAGAACATGCAAGCCCATGTACGTCGTGATCATGTCTCCACAAGCCCATGTACGTCGTGGTCATGTCTCCACAAGCCCATGTACGTCGTGATCATGTCTCCACAAGCCCATGTACGTGGTGATCATGTCTCCACACGGGGCTAACATTCCAACCAGACTCCCACGTGGCGACCTTGTGCTGGGGAGGGCGAGAGTTAACACAGTCTCCCCCTCGTCGTGGGCTGCTCAAGAGAAAATGGGATTCAGACGTGCTGGTGGGATATTCACACGCGCGCGCACCGGCTCTCTCCACACGGGAATGTTTGCGTGTGTTTGGTAAAGGCGCGGGGGGGGGGGGGGGGGGGGGGGGGCCAACCCCCCACACCCATCCCGTGGGCGGGGAGTTGAGAGCTACAGAGACCCATAATAGGTTCAGGAACCAGGAGCCAGATTCACGAAGAAGTTACGCAAGCACTTACGAACGTGTACATCTTTCCTCAATCTTTGACGGCTTTGGTTACATTTATTAAACAGTTTACAAGCATGAAAACTTACCAATCAACTGTTATTGTTATAAACAGCCTCCTGGTGCTTCGGAGCTCATTAACTGTTTAATAATTGTAAACAAAGCCGCCAAAGATGGAGAACAGATGTACAGGTTCGTAAGTGCTTGCGTAACTGCTTCGTGAATCTGGCCCCACAGTTCATGTAGCTTAAGGTGTTTCCGGGGCTTAACGTCCCCGCGGCCCTGTTGTCGACCAGGCTTTCTGGTTGCTGGACTGGTCAACCAGGCTGTTGGACACACCGCCATAGTGACAGTATTGGGCAGCGCCACTCATCCTGTGAGTGGACACACCGCCATAGTGACAGTATTGGGCAGCGTCACTCATCCTGTGAGTGGACACACCGCCATAGTGACAGTATTGGGCAGCGCCACTCATCCTGTGAGTGGACACACCGCCATAGTGACAGTATTGGGCAGCGCCACTCATCCTGTGAGTGGACACACCACCATAGCAGCATGTACAACACTCCCCAATAGGAAGAAAACCCGCTGGGTTGTTCATCCTGGCACTTGTACCCAGACACAGCTGGGACTTAACTGTCCCAAGTCAACAACTCATCAAACAACATTAACATTTGACAACCGCTAAAATTTACGTTATCTTGCGGGTACAAATGGGGGTAATCTTAGTGAATCTTTAACTCCTCTTAGTTATGCACTCAAGACAGGCGGGAGTGGTCTACCCAGAAGGGATAATGGGTTTTATCCACCACCAGTGTTGTGACAGACCAGTGTTACCAACATGCAGCGACGCCGAGCAAGTGGACACGCAACACGCCTGACCTCTCATTACGGTAATGTGGGGTCACGGCGCTACCTGCCTTGCGTGCTCCCGCCTCTACTCCTCCCGCCTCTGGAAATCAATTCACTCCTGTACCCCGGGTGGTGTGCCCTCACACGGCCTTCATTACCAACTGCTTACTAACCAGGATGTGTTGGGTATGTGGACCTGCTGCGGGACGCTGCCAGCAACAGCCTGGTGGACCAAACTCTCACAAGTCAAGCCTGACCTCGGGCCGGGCTTGGGGAGTAGAACTACTCCCAAAACCCCATCAACCAGGTATCAAAGAAGCAGGATAAAGGCACCTTAGTACGACAATTTCTTGACATTGGGAAACCTTAGGAGGACAGGCTGAGCCCAAGACATAACTGCTTGATGGGGTTCTGGGAGTTGTTCTACTCCCCAAGCCCGGCCCGAGGCCAGGCTCGACTTGTGAGAGTTTGGTCCACCAGGCTGTTGCTTGGAGCGGCCCGCAGGCCCACATATACCTGGTTGATGGGGTTCTGGGAGTTGTTCTACTGCCCAAGCCCGGCCCGAGGCCAGGCTTGACTTGTGAGAGTTTGGTCCACCAGGCTGTTGCTTGGAGCGGCCCGCAGGCCCACATACCCACCACAGCCCGGTTGGTCCGGCACTCCTTGGAGGAAACAGTCCAGTTTCCTCTTGAAGATGTCCACGGTTGTTCCTTCAATATTTCTTATAGTCGCTGGGAGGACGTTGAACAACCGCGGACCTCTGATGTTTATACAGTGTTCTCTGATTGTGCCTATGGCACCTCCGCTCTTCACTGGTTCTATTCTACATTTTCTTCCATATCGTTCACTCCAGTACGTTGTTATTTTACTGTGCAGATTTGGGACCTGACCCTCCAGTATTTTCCATGTGTATATTATTTGGTATCTCTCTCGTCTCCTTTCTAGTGAGTACATTTGGAGGGCTTTGAGACGATCCCAATAATTTAGGTGCTTTATCTGCGTCTATGCGTGCCGTATATGTTCTCTGTATTCCCTCTATTTCAGCAATCTCTCCTGCTCTGAAGGGGGAAGTGAGTACTGAGCAGTACTCAAGACGGGACAACACAAGTAACTTGAAGAGTACAACCATTGTGATGGGATCCCTGGATTTGAAAGTTCTCGTAATCCATCCTATCATTTTTCTGGCTGTCACAAGTATTTGCTTGGTTATGCTCCCTAAACGTTAGGTCGTCGGACATCATTATTCACAAATCCTTTACATGCTGTTTTCCTACTATGGGCACATTTGATTGTGTTTTGTACCCTGTATTATGTTTAAGGTCCTCATTTTTACCGTACCTGAGTACCTGGAATTTATCACTGTTAAACTTGTTATTTTCTGATGCCCAGTCGAAGACTTTATTAATATCTGCTTGTAGTTCTTCAATGTCTTCAGCAGAGGTAATTGTCATGCTGATTTTTGTGTCATCTGCAAAGGATGACACGAAGCTGTGACTTGTATTTGACTTATCTGATATGAGAATAAGGAAACCTGCCTAACATACCTTAGGGACCTTAGGGACCTACCTAGGAACCTACCTAACATACCTCAGGGAGTAGAAGAACTGCCAGGACTCTCTCCAGGTGTACTGTAGGTAGGTAATTATCATAAGAAACTACCGCGCCAGTATGACTATACAGTATACAGTGTTTACAGTATACAGTGTATAGAGTATAGTGACTATACAGTACTTGGTAGTGATATGACCACCATAAACGGGGTCATTCTCGACGCAAAATTGGGTACCACGGTTTCGAATCCCGGGGAGGACAGTAATGTTGAGCACGCTGGCTTTCACCCTGATGCTCCTGTTCACCTAGCAGTAAATAGGTACCAGAGTGTTAGACAGCTGCTACGGGATGCTTCCAGGGGATATGCGCGCGCGTATGTGCCTATGTTAGAGAGATATATGCAGTCCATATAATAGAGGAAAATATAGATGAGTTAGAAAGGCGGGGTCCAAGAGCTAATAGCTCGATTCTGCAGACAAATAGTAAATACAAACAGTAAATACAGGCTGCCTACAGTAAAATACAGTAAAAAAACAGGTAAATACAGTAAAAAACAGGTAAAGACAGGTAAATACAGTAAAAAAAAAAAAGGCTGCCTTTTTCCGACAAATCAATAATTCTATATACAAAATTATTTTGCTTTTCCTATTAAAATATGAAGAGAACACAATTCTCTTCATATTAAAGTATGCTAATCTGAAATTAAAATATTTACGGTTTAATGTTAATTGATAAATATTACATGAAAATAAACGTGCCTTTAAAATGTGTTGTTAACTACATATTTTAATTGCAGTACAAGTTTGAGCTGAAGCTGTTGTGAAGAGGCTCGATGAACACGCACGGTGGGGGAGGAGGAGGCATACCTGGAGCATACCTGGGGCATACCTGGAGCATACCTGGGGCATACCTGGGGCATACCTGGAGAGGGTTTTAAGAGTTCTACTCCCCGAGCCCAAGCTTGGACTGTTGGGGGGGGGGGGTACTAAACTCCATATGACGGAATGGTCTTAGGGTTGGACTAAGGCCTATTGGTCCATACGAGGCAGCTGCTATTGGTCCATACGAGGCAGCTCCTATTGGTCCATACGAGGCAGCTGCTATTGGTCCATACGAGGCAGCTCCTATTGGTCCATACGAGGCAGCTGCTATTGGTCCATACGAGGCAGCTCCTATTGGTCCATACGAGGCAGCTGCTATTGGTCCATACGAGGCAGCTCCTATTGGTCCATACGAGGCAGCTCCTATTCGTCCACACGAGGCAGCTGCTATTGGTCCATACGAGGCAGCTGCTATTGGTCCATACGAGGCAGCTCCTATTGGTCCATACGAGGCAGCTCCTATTGGTCCATACGAGGCAGCTCCTATTGGTCCATACGAGGCAGCTCCTATTGGTCCACACGAGGCAGCTGCTATTGGTCCATACGAGGCAGCTGCTATTGGTCCATACGAGGCAGCTCCTATTGGTCCATACGAGGCAGCTCCTATTGGTCCACACGAGGCAGCTCCTATTGGTCCACACGAGGCAGCTCCTATTGGTCTACACGAGGCAGCTCCTATTGGTCCACACGAGGCAGCTCCTATTGGTCCACACGAGGCAGCTCCTATTGGTCCACACGAGGCAGCTCCTATTGGTCTACACGAGGCAGCTCCTATTGGTCCACACGAGGCAGCTCCTATTGGTCCACACGAGGCAGCTACTGGTGGCAAGATATCAGACCACACACACACACACATACAGACAAGCTTCACTGCTGGCATGAAGTCAGTTAACAATTTCAACTACCAAGACCGCCTATAACCGCTTAAACTGTACTTGTTCGGAAGTAGGTTATCTTGAGATGATTTCGGGACTTGGCGTCCCCGCGGCCCGGTCTTCGTTAGACACCCCCAGGAAGCAGCTCGTAGCGGCTGTAACTCCCAGGCACCTATTTACTGCTAGTTAACAGGGACATCAGGGTGAAAGAAACATTTGTGCCCATTTGTCTCCGCCTCCAGCAGGGATCGAACCCGGAACCTCAGGACTACGAATCCGAAGCGCTGTCCACCCAGCTGTCAGGCCCCCTACACAGGGTAAATACTTCCATAAATGCCGGCAGTATCCTAGAACGATAAATATGGTAGGAAATACAACCGAATTAAGTAATAAAATGGGATCGAACTCCCTGGGCACAACACAGTGTAAACATCCATAGTCTTCAACCTTGTAACAATACATAATACACAGTACTTCTGAACCACTGGATCAACAATTCCTGACAACTGGGAAAGCTACTAATGCAGCAAGATCAAAAAGATTTATTTTGGTTGTGATATCCATGTCGGGGGCTGCGGGTTGCTTACACAAATAGTTTCATTGACCAGGCAGTCGCCGGGGGGCAGTACCCCCCCCCCCCTCAAGACGAGGATATAGCAGTAAAAAAAACTCAATCGATCACAGGCAAACCTTAGGGCGGGGCTTGGCTGGGGGGAGGGGGGGCCAGGGGGGACAAGGGGCTGGGGGGGGGGAGGGGGAGGGAAGGGAAGTCACCAATCAATAAAGTGCCTTAGTATCAGCGACGGCCGGGGGGGGGGGGGGGGGGTAGGGGGGTATGGTACGTCTGGCGGTCCAGCCCCACCCCACCCCCCCTTCCTCCTGCACGTGGTCACCCCCCCTTCCTCCTGCACGTGGTCACCCCCCCTTCCTCCTGCACGTGGTCACCCCCCCTTCCTCCTGCACGTGGTCACCCCCCCTTCCTCCTGCACGTGGTCACCCCTCCTTCCTCCTGCACGTGGTCACCCCCCCTTCCTCCTGCACGTGGTCACCCCCCCTTCCTCCTGCACGTGGTCACACCCCTTCCTCCTGCACGTGGTCACCCCCCCTTCCTCCTGCACGTGGTCACCCCCCCTTCCTCCTGCACGTGGTCACCCCCCCTTCCTCCAGCACGTGGTCACCCCCCCCCTTCCTCCTGCACGTGGTCACCCCCCCTTCCTCCTGCACGTGGTCACCCCCCTTCCTCCTGCACGTGGTCACCCCCCCTTCCTCCTGCACGTGGTCACCCCCCCTTCCTCCTGCACGTGGTCACCCCCCCTTCCTCCTGCACGTGGTCACACCCTTCAGCACGTGGTCACACCCCTTCCTCCTGCACGTGGTCACACCCTTCAGCACGTGGTCACACCCCTTCCTCCAGCACGTGGTCACACCCTTCAGCACGTGGTCACACCCCTTCCTCCTGCACGTGGTCACCCCCCCTTCCTCCAGCACGTGGTCACCCCCCCTTCCTCCTGCACGTGGTCACCCCCCCTTCCTCCTGCACGTGGTCACCCCCCCTTCCTCCTGCACGTGGTCACCCCCCCTTCCTCCAGCACGTGGTCACACCCCTTCCTCCAGCACGTGGTCACACCCTTCAGCACGTGGTCACACCCCTTCCTCCTGCACGTGGTCACCCCCCCTTCCTCCAGCACGTGGTCACACCCTTCAGCACGTGGTCACACCCCTTCCTCCAGCACGTGGTCACACCCTTCAGCACGTGGTCACACCCCTTCCTCCTGCACGTGGTCACCCTCCCTCCTGCACGTGGTCACCACCCTTCCTCCTGTACGTGGTCACACCCTTCAGCACGTGGTCACACCCCTTCCTCCTGTACATGGTCACACCCCCTCCCTCCAGCACGTGGTCAACCCCCCTTCCTCCGGCACGTGGTCACCCCCCCTTCCTCCTGCACGTGGTCACCCCCCTTCCTCCTGCACGTGGTCACCCCCCCCCTTCCTCCAGCACGTTGTAACACGGGTTCGGGTTTCTCTCTCTACTTATCTACCTTCTACTCCCTCTACCCGTATTCTTACTTTTTATTCTCTACCAAGGGACTCCAAAACTTTTACCAAAGCCAACTCCACGCCACGTGGTCCTAAGACGATTGACCGACTTAGGATTCTACACCCAGTATGACGTGACCTAGGCTCTGAGAAAAACCCTAGAGTCGCCTCTACGCTGCCACCACCAGACCAGCTACACAGAGCAATGATCGAGGTCTGGATCGATCACGCTAATTAATCAACCTTGGGGCTTGATCCCCACTAGTAGTTTATAACCTCGGAAACTTGAGTGTGGAATTAATTAGATGGGGATGATGAATTCCGATCCGATGTTAGAATCGGCGCCCAATGCAACTCTGCCTCGTGTGGACCACGTGACCAGGACAAGTATACACATAAAACACATGGAAATAATGAAATGCAAAATATTAACAAATTTAATTTATTAAAAGAAAAAAACTAAAACAAAATTTAAATATGTTCACTCCCTATCACTTTAACACTCCTTACTTGACCTGAATGGCAAATGAGAAGACTATCCCTATAATTAACAATAGCAACTATACCTTGGGCGACCAGCTCTAGATGTTGGGCTGGTCTTGGGGAGAGGTAAGATGTTTGACCTCTCCAGCTGCTCCCGTATTCACACTGATCTGTCCTCGTCTGATCTAGCCCAGACTAGAACATTGTATTGTTCTGCATCGCTTACCCAGTTACTTTAGCAAGGTTAAGTTATAACAATTAACCTTTTGTACTTAATTGATCCAGACTGGTTGAATTATTTTACCGAAATTAAATTACACAAGCCTCTAACGGCAGAGCTGTTCCCGATCACAAAAATGGTTATTAAAACTTTGAGAAATAGTAGACCTGTCAACCCTGCTGACCTATGACCGCCGGTCACTCCGCCTTACAAGTTAGATCTGATTCGTGACGTCACTGATGGTGACTTAAACTCAATAATTAGAATACTCTTGATATTGTATCCAGTACTATTATACAATACAATTTTAATGCAAAATGAATAAAGGCTAATTTTCTCTAAATTACTGAATACTATAGGATGATTCATTATACGCAGCTATGAACAAAGCGTCGGTTATTTCCACCGCGAATTCCCCTGGGGGTCAGGTCACCATGCGGGCTCAGCTTCCCATCCTCTTTTTGTCGATAAACCACTCTGGATAATTCTTACAACAGCCTAGTTTGTTACAACGTGGTCACCCCCCTTCCTCCTGCACGTGGTCACCCCCCCCTTCCTCCGGCACGTGGTCACCCCCCTTCCTCCTGCACGTGGTCACCCCCCTTCCTCCTGCACGTGGTCACCCCCCCTTCCTCCGGCACGTGGTCACACCCCCCTTCCTCCTGCACGTGGTCACCCCCCTTCCTCCAGCACGTGGTCACCCCCTTCCTCCTGCACGTGGTCACCCCCCCCTTCCTCCTGCACGTGGTCACCCCCCCCTTCCTCCTGCACGTGGTCACCCCCCCCTTCCTCCTGCACGTGGTCACCCCCCCCTTCCTCCGGCACGTGGTCACACCCCCCTTCCTCCTGCACGTGGTCACCCCCCCTTCCTCCAGCACGTGGTCACCCCCCTTCCTCCTGCACGTGGTCACCCCCCCCCCTTCCTCCTGCACGTGGTCACCCCCCCCTTCCTCCTGCACGTGGTCACCCCCCCCTTCCTCCTGCACGTGGTCACCCCCCCTTTCTCCTGCACGTGGTCACCCCCCTTCCTCCAGCACGTGGTCACCCCCCTTCCTCCTGCACGTGGTCACCCCCCCTTCCTCCTGCACGTGGTCACCCCCCTTCCTCCAGCACGTGGTCACCCCCCTTCCTCCTGCACGTGGTCACCCCCCCTTCCTCCTGCACGTGGTCACCCCCTCTTCCTCCTGCACGTGGTCACCCCCTTCCTCCTGCACGTGGTCACCCCCCCCTTCCTCCAGCACGTGGTCACCCCCTTCCTCCTGCACGTGGTAACCCCCCCCCCCTTCCTCTGGCACGTGGTCACCCCCACACCCCACCCCCCGGCACGTGGTCACACCCCACCCCTTCAGGGTGAAGCTGCCTCTCCCCCCCCCCCCACTACTCAACATATTCACAGCCCGCCTATACAGATATAGGCAAGGCTCTAACATATATACAGCTGACCTACCCCAACCCCAACATGGAGAATACATCACATACGCTGATGATGTTACCCAAATAATATGCCAACCGGGCCCATCAAAGCCGCTACTAGCCGACAAGACCAAGGCAGCAATTGAACTCATAAACAACTTTGAGAAGCAATGGAAAATTAGCACCAACAAACAAAAGTTTGAGATAATACACATTGCGAAAAGAAACCCGGACCCCATTATCCTTGACAACCAGCCGATCCAACATGCGGAAGTAGGCAGAATATTGGGGCTGAAGATCAATAGAACACGGATTAAACTTCACGTGAACGATAGAATAAAAACAAAAACGACTTTAGGAACACTGAGGAGATTCCAGAGCCTGAGCACGACCATACAGCTACACTTATACGAGGCGCTAGTCCGGCTGCATCTACAATATCCTCCGGTTGTACCAAAGATTTCAAGCAGTGCAAAATAAGGCGCGAAGGAGAGCAGCAAAACACCGTCCACCATATGATCAGACAATCCAGGAGCTCCATGAACTCCTGAACACACAGCCACTAAACATCAGACTGCAGCACCAAGCCATCAGGGTGTGGAACACCATCCTAATGTTAGAGGACCCAATGTTAGAAAGATTGCTCCAAGATGAGACGCCCCACTCCCACAGCTGGTGGCCCAAGATGAGACGCCCCACTCCCACAGCTGGTGGTCCAAGATGAGACGCCCCACTCCCACAGCTGGTGGTCCAAGATGAGACGCCCCACTCCCACAGCTGGTGGTCCAAGATGAAACGCCCCGCTCCCACAGCTGGTGGTCCAAGATGAGACGCCCCACTCCCACAGCTGGTGGTCCAAGATGAGACGCCCCGCTCCCACAGCTGGTGGTCCAAGATGAGACGCCCCTCTCCCACAGCTGGTGGTCCAAGATGAGACGCCCCACTCCCACAGCTGGTGGTCCAAGATGAGACGCCCCGCTCCCACAGCTGGTGGTCCAAGATGAGACGCCCCGCTCCCACAGCTGGTGGCCAAAGATGAGACGCCCCGCTCCCACAGCTGGTGGTCCAAGATGAGACGCCCCGCTCCCACAGCTGGTGGCCCAAGATGAGACGCCCCACTCCCACAGCTGGTGGCCCAAGATGAGACGCCCCACTCCCACAGCTGGTGGCCCAAGATGAGACGCCCCACTCCCACAGCTGGTGGCCCAAGATGAGACGCCCCACTCCCACAGCTGGTAGCCCAAGATGAGACGCCCCACTCCCACAGCTGGTGGCCCAAGATGAGACCTATAATATGCCCCAAAGAGTAAGGAGTGACCGGCTTATTGTAAATGAGACCTGACAAAGCATATCTATCTTGAGATGATTTCGGGGCTTAGCGTCCCCGCGGCCCGGTCCTCGACCAGGCCTCCTTTTTGTTACACCACCCTTTCAAGACGCTAGTGCTCTCTAGAGTGGAGTACTGCTGCACAATGACAGCACCTTTCAAAGCTGGAGAAATTGCTGACCTGGAGAGCGTGCAGAGATCCTTAACTGCTAGAATTCACTCAGTAAAACATCTAAATTACTGGGACCGACTAAAGAGCCTAAATCTGTAATCCCTTGAGCGCAGGCGTGAGAGATACATAATAATTTACACGTGGAAAATAATTGAGGGGCTGGTCCCAAACCTGCACACAGAAATAACATCACATGAGACCAGGAGGCATGGCAGGATGTGCAGAATACCCCCGTTGAAAAGCAGAGGTGCAACAGGTACTCTGAGAGAGAACTCAATCAACATCAGAGGCCCGAGACTGTTCAATACGCTTCCACTACACATAAGGGGCATAACTGGCCGACCCCTCACAGTGTTCAAGAGAGAACTATCAACATCAGAGGCCCGAGACTGTTCAAGACGCTTCCACTACACATAAGGGACATAACTGACCGACCCCTCACAGTGTTCAAGAGAGAACTATCAACATCAGAGGCCCGAGACTGTTCAACACGCTTCCACTACACATAAGGGACATAACTGGCCGACCCCTCACAGTGTTCAAGAGAGAACTATCAACATCAGAGGCCCGAGACTGTTCAACACGCTTCCACTACACATAAGGGACATAACTGGCCGACCCCTCACAGTGTTCAAGAGAGAACTATCAACATCAGAGGCCCGAGACTGTTCAACACGCTTCCACTACACATAAGGGACATAACTGGCCGACCCCTCACAGTGTTCAAGAGAGAACTATCAACATCAGAGGCCCGAGACTGTTCAACACGCTTCCACTACACATAAGGGACATAACTGGCCGACCCCTCACAGTGTTCAAGAGAGAACTGGATAAGCACCTCCAAAGGATACCTGATCAACCAGGCTGTGACTCATACGTCAGGCTGCCAGCAGCCGCGTCTAACAGCCTGGTTGATCAGTCCAGCAACCAGGAGGCCTGGTCGACGACCGGGCCGCGGGGACACTAAGCCCCGGAAGCACCTCAAGGTAACCTCAAGGTAAGGTAACCCCCCTCCCCCAGGAAGCAGCCCGTAGCAGCTGTCTAACTCCCAGATACCTATTTACTGCTAGGCGAAATGGGCCATCGGGGTGAAAGAAACTTTGTGCCCATTTGTTTCCGCCTGCACCGGGGATCGAACCCGGAACCTCAGGACTACGAATCCGAAGCGCTGTCCACTCAGCTGTCAGGCCCCTAAAGTTCCAGCAGGACAGAGTTCGAGCGCGGCTTGTCGCGGCTCAGAGGTCTGGCGCGTACTCACACACTAATCACATTAACGTGATATATATCAAGGAGAGAACCCCCCCTAGGGCTGTGAGGGGGCGCTAACCAACGACCAGGCCTCCCTGGCCAGGTGGACGGGCGCACCAGTAACCCAGGGGGGGGGGAGTTCTATCCAGTACCTACCCATCCAAAGCGGTTCCGACGTACTCGTACAAAGTGCCCCATCTAGAGAGCCTGCCACGAGTCAAGCAGCCCGGGCTTGGCATGCACCGTCACGGCCCCGGCCTCGTGGGCCACACCTCACCTATATCCACCCATTTACCTGCCTCAATCTCTTCACAAATCACAGCACCGTTCCTGTGCCGGGTAAGTCCACTACGGGCTCACCATAGCCCGTACTACTTGCCCCGCTCCTGTGCCAGCTAAGTCCACTACGGGCTCACCATAGCCCGTGCTACTTGCCCCGCTCCTGTGCCAGGTAAGTCCACTACGGGCTCACCATAGCCCGTACTACTTGCCCCGCTCCTGTGCCAGCTAAGTCCACTACGGGCTCACCATAGCCCGTGCTACTTGCCCCGCTCCTGTGCCAGGTAAGTCCACTACGGGCTCACCATAGCCCGTACTACTTGCCCCGCTCCTGTGCCAGCTAAGTCCACTACGGGCTCACCATAGCCCGTGCTACTTACCTGGCACAGGAGCGGGGCAAGTCCACTACGGGCTCACCATAGTCCGTGCTACTTACCTGGCACAGGAGCGGGGCAAGTCCACTACGGGCTCACCATAGTCCGTGCTACTTACCTGGCACAGGAGCGGGGCAAGTCCACTACGGGCTCACCATAGCCCGTGCTACTTGGAACTTGTTCCGAGTAGCTGAATCTATAACAACTTCACAAATCCTCAGGGGACCTACGGCCACACTGCTCAGTCACCACCGGACTGCCCCTGTGGTGGGGCGCCTTCTCCACTCACAACTGGGAATCCCGGGTTCAAATGAGGGGTCTGAAGTAATGGGGGGGGGGTCTGGCGGTTGAGTGGACAGCGCTCGGTATTCGTAGTCCTAAGGGTCAGGTTTCGATCCCCGGCGGAGGCGGAAAGAAATGGGCAGTTTCTTTCACCCTGATACACCTCTTCACGAACCAGTAAGTATGTACCTTGGAGTTAGACAGCTGCCACGGTCTGCTTCCGGGAGGAGGGGGGGGCGGGGTGAGGAGAGTAAACAAAATACCAGTTGATTGACAGTTGAGAGGCGGGACCAAAGAGCCAGAGCTCAACCCCCGCAAGCACAACTAGGTGAGTACACACACACATATATACAGACTAAGTGTTCAACGACAAAAATAATTATCATTAAATACATTCCAACAGTATTAGATGCAACCTAATTTGTGCTGGTGGGGACTGGCTAACTATCACAGATTCTCACTAAATAACAAAGAGAGATTCTCAGTAAATAACAAAGAAAGATTCTCAGTAAATAACAATGAGATGTGATACAATGTTGGTGTACTAACCTTGCACATTTGAAGTATTATATACAAACAAACACATTACTCTAGGACCCCCAACCCCTAAGGTGAAAGGAAGGTAGGGGGGGGGGAGGAGAAAAGGAGTATAAAATTGGGTTAATTAGATCATACCTGGAAGGTGGGGGCAGGTAAAGCGGAGGTGGTCGCAGGTGTGTTATAACCGGGTACCGCTCTGGGGCCCCATGACACACTGACATTACCCAAAGGTGCCACCAACGTCGCCTACTGCTACACGGCACCCCCCTCCCTCGCCCCAACCACTCCCCCCCCCCCCTCGCCCCAGCCACCCCCCCACCCCTCTCTCAGCCTCAAGCACAAGCCATCACCCACACAAGTACTACTCTTAACCCTATGACATTCCGGTCGGTCGGCCGAGCGGACAGCACGCTGGGCTTGTGATCCTGTGGTCCTGGGTTCGATCCCAGGCGCCGGCGAGAAACAACGGACAGAGTTTCTTTCACCCTATGCCCCTGTTACCTAGCAGTAAAATAGGTACCTGGGTGTTAGTCAGCTGTCACGGGCTGCTTCCTGGGGGTGGAGTCCTGGTCGAGGACCGGGCCGCGGGGACACTAAAGCCCCGACACCACCACCACAAGGCAAGGTTACCACCGTCAACAACCCACCTTTAAGTACTATTATGACCGCCACACCATCAATTACGTCAACTCTCATTAAGTTCAACAATACAGTTTCGCATTTACGCCGCCACTTACGAAACCGGTACATCTTCCCTCAATCATGGCGGCTGTGTTTACATTTATAGTAAACAGTTTACCAGCTTGTAAACTCCACAACACAAGGTTGTTATTGTTATAAACAACCTCGTAGTGCCACGGTGGTCATAACCTGTTTAATATATGTAAACACAGCCGCCATGATTGAGAAAAGATGTAGAGGTTTCGCAAGTGGTGGCGTAAAAGGCTGGATAAATCCTAGCCTAATTATATAATCCTGAGTCAGTGTTCGGAGTCAGTCCTCAGAATAAATCCATTACCGTGTCGTTAAACCATAGGAGAAGAAATTATGATTTTTTTTGCCATTTTAAGGGCAAAATATTGTATTGTAGGGGGTACTGGGGTGGCTACTGTAGGGGGTACTGGGGTGGCTACTGTAGGGGGTACTGGGGTGGCTACTGTAGGGTTACTGGGGTGGCTACTGTAGGGGTACTGGGCTGGCTACTGTAGGGGTACTGGGGTGGCTACTGTAGGGTTACTGGGGTGGCTACTGTAGGGTTACTGGGGTGGCTACTGTAGGGTTACTGGGGTGGCTACTGTAGGGGTACTGGGGTGGCTACTGTAGGGGTACTGGGGTGGCTACTGTAGGGGTACTGGGCTGGCTACTGTAGGGTTACTGGGGTGGCTACTGTAGGGTTACTGGGGTGGCTACTGTAGGGTTACTGGGGTGGCTACTGTAGGGTTACTGGGGTGGCTACTGTAGGGTTACTGGGGTGGCTACTGTAGGGTTACTGGGCTGGCTACTGTAGGGGTACTGGGCTGGCTACTGTAGGGGTACTGGGCTGGCTACTGTAGGGGTACTGGGGTGGCTACTGTAGGGTTACTGGGGTGGCTACTGTAGGGGTACTGGGGTGGCTACTGTAGGGTTACTGGGGTGGCTACTGTAGGGGTACTGGGGTGGCTACTGTAGGGGTACTGGGGTGGCTACTGTAGGGGTACTGGGGTGGCTACTGTAGGGTTACTGGGGTGGCTACTGTAGGGTTACTGGGGTGGCTACTGTAGGGTTACTGGGGTGGCTACTGTAGGGTTACTGGGGTGGCTACTGTAGGGGTACTGGGGTGGCTACTGTAGGGTTACTGGGGTGGCTACTGTAGGGGTACTGGGGTGGCTACTGTAGGGTTACTGGGGTGGCTACTGTAGGGTACTGGGCTGGCTACTGTAGGGGTACTGGGCTGGCTACTGTAGGGGTACTGGGCTGGCTACTGTAGGGGTACTGGGTGGCTACTGTAGGGGTACTGGGGTGGCTACTGTAGGGGTACTGGGGTGGCTACTGTAGGGGTACTGGGGTGGCTACTGTAGGGGTACTGGGGTGGCTACTGTAGGGGTACTGGGGTGGCTACTGTAGGGGTACTGGGGTGGCTACTGTAGGGTTACTGGGGTGGCTACTGTAGGGTTACTGGGGTGGCTACTGTAGGGTTACTGGGGTGGCTACTGTAGGGGTACTGGGCTGGCTACTGTAGAGGTACTGGGCTGGCTACTGTAGGGATACTGGGGTGGCTACTGTAGGGATACTGGGGTGGCTACTGTAGGGGTACTGGGCTGGCTACTGTAGGGGTACTGGGCTGGCTACTGTAGGGGTACTGGGGTGGCTACTGTAGGGATACTGGGGTGGCTACTGTAGGGGTACTGGGCTGGCTACTGTAGGGGTACTGGGCTGGCTACTGTAGGGGTACTGGGCTGGCTACTGTAGGGGTACTGGGGTGGCTACTGTAGGGGTACTGGGCTGGCTACTGTAGGGGTACTGGGCTGGCTACTGTAGGGGTACTGGGGTGGCTACTGTAGGGGTACTGGGGTGGCTACTGTAGGGGTACTGGGGTGGCTACTGTAGGGGTACTGGGGTGGCTACTGTAGGGGTACTGGGGTGGCTACTGTAGGGGTACTGGGGTGGCTACTGTAGGGTTACTGGGGTGGCTACTGTAGGGTTACTGGGGTGGCTACTGTAGGGGTACTGGGCTGGCTACCGTAGGGGTACTGGGCTAGCTACTGTAGGTCCCATCAGTACTTCTCTCCTTCCTAGTCCAGCCATCCCTCTTGATTGATCGATTGATGAAGATTAAGCCAGCCAAGAGGTGGCACGGGCATGAATAGCCCGTAAACCCTATGTACCCATGCCCTATCATCCCCCCCCCCCCCCCGGCCAGAGTCTCCCCCCCCCCATCTACCACTGCACTACAAGGGGCCGCAGATCAATATCGGGATCCCTGAATGAACAATAAAATGTCATCACGCTCAGATCAATATTGCCTCCTACTTCACCCCCGTGACTCATGCGCCAGCCTCACTCACTCACTCTCACTCATTCACACACACACACACACACACACACACACTCATTCACTAACATACTCATTCACTAACATACTCATTCACACACTCACCCAGACACACACACACTAACACACACACACACCCAAATACTCTTCAATGGCAGATCATTTCACACAAAATTCCCTTTTCACAAAAGACATGATATGTGAAAACAAAGTGAAACTCCACGACTGTGTAGGTGTGGAGGCCAACAAGAGGGGCGGGGGGGGGCCTAGGAGGAGTGTTCACCACACGCCAAAGTCTTCGACTATAGCTTTATTACGTTATTTTGCCTAACACAAATATGCGGTTCGTGTCTGGCCAAGATGGGGGAGGGGAGGTTTGTGGGGGGGGAGGGGAGGTTTGTGGGGGGGAGGGGAGGTTTGTGGGGGGGGGGAGGGGAGGTTTGTGGGGGGGGGAGGTTTGTGGGGGGGGGAGGGGAGGTTTGAGGGGGGGGAGGGGAGGTTTGTAGGGGGGGGAGGGGAGGTTTGTGGGGGGGAGGGGAGGTTTGTGGGGGGGGAGGGGAGGTTTGTGGGGGGGGAGGGGAGGTTTGTAGGGGGGGGAGGGGAGGTTTGTGGGGGGGGGAGGGGAGGTTTGTGGGGGGGAGGTTTGTGGGGGGGGGGAGGGGAGGTTTGAGGGGGGGGAGGGAGGTTTGTGGGGGGGGGAGGGGAGGTTTGTAGGGGGGGGAGGGGAGGTTTGAGGGGGGGGAGGGGAGGTTTGTGGGGGGGGGAGGGGAGGTTTGTGGGGGGGAGGGGAGGTTTGTGGGGGGGGGGAGGGGAGGTTTGTGGGGGGGGGAGGTTTGTGGGGGGGGAGGGGAGGTTTGTGGGGGGGGAGGGGAGGTTTGTGGGGGGGGGGAGGGGAGGTTTGTGGGGGGGGGGAGGGGAGGTTTGTGGGGGGGGGAGGGGAGGTTTGAGGGGGGGAGGGGAGGTTGAGGGGGGGGAGGGGAGGTTTGTGGGGGGGGAGGGGAGGTTTGTAGGGGGGGGAGGGGAGGTTTGTAGGGGGGGGAGGGGAGGTTGTGGGGGGGGAGGGGAGGTTTGTGGGGGGGGAGGGAGGTTTGTGGGGGGGGAGGGGAGGTTTGTAGGGGGGAGGGGAGGTTTGTGGGGGGGGGGAGGGGAGGTTTGAGGGGGGGGAGGGGAGGTTTGTGGGGGGGGAGGGGAGGTTTGTAGGGGGGGGAGGGGAGGTTTGTGGGGGGGGAGGGGAGGTTTGTGGGGGGGGAGGGGAGGTTTGTAGGGGGGGGAGGGGAGGTTTGTGGGGGGGGGAGGGGAGGTTTGTGGGGGGGGAGGGGAGGTTTGTGGGGGGGGAAGGGAGGTTTGTAGGGGGGGAGGGGAGGTTTGTGGGGGGGGAGGGGAGGTTTGTGGGGGGGGAGGGGAGGTTTGTAGGGGGGGAGGGGAGGTTTGTGGGGGGGGAGGGGAGGTTTGTGGGGGGGGAGGGGAGGTTTGTGGGGGGGAGGGGAGGTTTGTAGGGGGGGGAGGGGAGGTTTGTGGGGGGGGGAGGGGAGGTTTGAGGGGGGGGAGGGGAGGTTT
>NC_091168.1:31662740-31680240 GCF_040958095.1 Procambarus clarkii | reverse complement strand
AGCCTAACCTATTGTAAACAGATTTCCCTAACCTCACCCAGCCTAACCTATTGTAAACAGATTTCCCTAACCTCACTCAGCCTAACCTATTGTAAACAGATTTCCCTAACCTCACTCAGCCTAACCTATTGTAAACAGATTTCCCTAACCTCACTCAGCCTAACCTATTGTAAACAGATTTCCCTAACCTCACTCAGCCTAACCTATTGTAAACAGATTTCCCTAACCTCACTCAGCCTAACCTATTGTAAACAGATTTCCCTAACCTCACTCAGCCTAACCTATTGTAAACAGATTTCCCTAACCTCACTCAGCCTAACCTATTGTAAACAGATTTCCCTAACCTCACCCAGCCTAACCTATTGTAAACAGATTTCCCTAACCTCACTCAGCCTAACCTATTGTAAACAGATTTCCCTAACCTCACTCAGCCTAACCTATTGTAAACAGATTTCCCTAACCTCACCCAGCCTAACCTATTGTAAACAGATTTCCCTAACCTCACTCAGCCTAACCTATTGTAAACAGATTTCCCTAACCTCACTCAGCCTAACCTATTGTAAACAGATTTCCCTAACCTCACTCAGCCTAACCTATTGTAAACAGATTTCCCTAACCTCACTCAGCCTAACCTATTGTAAACAGATTTCCCTAACCTCACTCAGCCTAACCTATTGTTAACAGATTTCCCTAACCTCACTCAGCCTAACCTATTGTAAACAGATTTCCCTAACCTCACTCAGCCTAACCTATTGTAAACAGATTTCCCTAACCTCACTCAGCCTAACCTATTGTAAACAGATTTCCCTAACCTCACTCAGCCTAACCTATTGTAAACAGATTTCCCTAACCTCACTCAGCCTAACCTATTGTTAACAGATTTCCCTAACCTCACTCAGCCTAACCTATTGTAAACAGATTTCCCTAACCTCACTCAGCCTAACCTATTGTAAACAGATTTCCCTAACCTCACTCAGCCTAACCTATTGTAAACAGATTTCCCTAACCTCACTCAGCCTAACCTATTGTAAACAGATTTCCCTAACCTCACTCAGCCTAACCGTAAACAATGATTTCCTAACGTAATTCGACCCAAGAGTATGCAGGAGTCCAGAAAAAATATGAAAATGGAGCACAAATGGTGCAGACAGCCTCGTGCCGCACGGGGCCTCGACGACCCTGGTGGGACTCGTCGACACTAACAATCTGGTGTACCAGTTAGTGGAAATGTTGATGCCTGAGTCAATACAGCGGGCAGAGAGCAGATCACATTAACCCCCCACACATCTCAGATCAAGTGATGATGTGTCAGACGATTAAGGCAGTGTCTGGGATGCTCGCGGACGTAGGTTCGAATCCTCGTCACGGCCCTTGTGGATTTGTACGTTTCAGACCGTCCTGATCCGTGAACAAGTCGTGGATCACACGGCCTGTTGTGGGTCCAGGCCGGCTCAACATTTCACATGTGTACTCACCTAGTTGTGCTAGATAACCCAGACGTTGGTTATCTGTACTGCGTGTTAACGATCCAAGTAAATATTGAAGTGCAATAGCGCACTAATTAATGAAAATAATAACCGTCTATTTTGAAACCATAAGGAAAATAGAGTGAATATTTCGGTGCCAAACCGGGACCGTCTTCAGCAGTGAGCGAGAATGATGATTGATGATGATGATGATGATGATTAAGCCAAGCAAGAGGTGGCACGGGCATGAATATACAGAATGACGTTGTTGTTGTTGTTGTTTTAGATTTAGCTACTCAGAACAAAATGTCCATGATGTAGCACGGGCTATGGTGAGCCCGTAATTGAGTTGGGTTATTCGCGATAAAATTGTTACTGTGATATTTGGGTCAAAGTTTTAAATGGAGGTGGAGGTGGGGTTTCCTCCTTTTCTCCCTTTTCTTTTCCGCTTCTGCTTTAGCGCACTGATTGATTGATTGATGAAGATTAAGCCACCCAAAAGGTGGCACGGGCATGAATAGCCCGTAAGTGGTGGTCCTTTTGAGCCATTACCAGTATCTATAGATGATACTGGAGATGTGTGGAGGTGGGACTGCACCCTGCGTGACGGGACATGTCTCCCGTTTTTAGCGCGCTGGTTTTAGTCTTGTTTTAATAACATTATCTTGGTGGCGGATGGCGAAGCAGGATGATCACTAGTGAGTCCCATTCTTCAACTGCTTTTCTAAGACAGAATGTCAGTGTCAGCGAGAATAACGTTGTTCTGTTTTAGATTTAGCTACTCAAAACGAAGTGTCCATATAGCACGGGATATGGCGAGCCCGTAAAGAGAGAATAACACCTGTAGCTGCTTATATGGCGTCAAGACAGGTGTCCTGAGGGAAGGAGTAAGCACTGGGTAATAACCTTGTTACATAATCACTCACCAGACCTGGGGCCAGATTCACGAAAGCACTTACGCAAGCACTTACGAACGTGTACATCTTTCCTCAATCTTTGACGGCTTTGGTTACATTTATTAAACAGTTTACAAGCATGCAAACTTGCCAATCAACTGTTGTTATTGTTATAAACAGCCTCCTGGTGCTTCGGAGCTCATTAACTGTTTAATAATTGTAAACAAAGCCGCCAAAGATTGAGGAAAGATGTACACGTTCGTAAGTGCTTTCGTGAATCTGGCCCCTGGTAACTACCGGCCCCGAGGAGATTAAAATTTGGATTATTGTTGATAAAAAGTAGATGCTATTATTTTTCTTTTTGAAGTCACAGTGTTGGGGATAAATTATACAAAAATCCTCCCATATAATTTTGGGATGGTTCTCACTTGCACGTTTATATACAGTCGAGCTTTCTTGCTCATATCTTTACGGGCTATTCATGCCCGTGCCACCTTTTGAGTGGCTTAATCTTTATCATCAATCTGCTCATATCTAAGAGAGCTCGTGTTTGGTGACGCGGGTCTTTACATCCATGATTGTTTGGTCATAATAACCTTAGTTACAATCACCACAAGCAATCGTATAGACTCCGGCGCCCTCAGCTACTTGCTGGATACCTGGTTGATGGGGTTCCGGGAGATGATCTACTCCCCAAGCCCGGCCCGAGGCCAGGCTCGACTTGTGAGAGTTTGGTCCACCAGGCTGTTGCTTGGAGCGGCCCGCAGGCCCACATACCCACCACAGCCCGGTTGGTCCGGCACTGCTTGAAGGAAACAATCTAGTTTTCTCTTGAAAATGTCCACGGTTGTTCCGGCAATATTTCTTATACTCGCTGGGAGGACGTTGAACAACCGCGGACCTCTGATATTTATACAGTGTTCTCTGATTGTGCCTATGGCACCTCTGCTCTTCACTAGTTCTATATTGCATTTTCTTCCATATCGTTCACTCTAGTACGTTGTTATTTTACTTTTACTGTTATTCCTATTGATCTCATTTCATGGGCTATTATTACTCCATGGTTACACGTATCAAATGCCTTTACGAAGTCTGTTACAGCTCCATTTTGGTGTTCTTCTCATGCTGGCGTGATTATGTCACAGTGGTTGAGTAACTGTGACAGACGGGATAGGCTTCCCGCTGTAAATCCACGCTGACCTCAACCAGGTACAAAGGACCCCCGTTACCGAGGGTAGATACAGTAGGATACAGTAGGATACAGGAACTATTACATACGGTTATTCGTGCTGTCCGGCGCTTCCAGCGTGGACCGTCTTGCTAGCACCACATTCAATCTATACGAGCTATTAACATTCATAGAGAGGAACGTTTGGGCACTGGAAGTGTGGGTGTGGGGAGAGGGGGGAGTGGAGGCGGAGGGGAGGGAAGTAGCGGAGATGTGGAGGGCAGGATGTGTGTGAGAGAGGGGAAGGGCAGGAGGTAATGGCAGGATACAGCCACCAACGAAGGCAGGCAGCTGCCCCTCCACATCAGGCATGCTCTCCCCCCCCCTCCCCCGGGGGGGGTTAAGGGGAGGGCCATAAAGACGGGATGGGGGTCGAACCCCGGCTCCAAGGCCTACACCACCACCAGCTACATGGAGCCCCACAATGCGTAATTCCTTGACGAAATGATCAGAAATTCCTTCCCCGCTCTTAACAAAGAATCTTAAAATCTTGAGTGTCTTAAAAAGACACTCAAACAGGCTCTCAGAACATCTGTACTCGCCTAGTTGTGCTTGCGGGGGTTGAGCTCTGGCTCTTTGGTCCCGCCTCTCAACTGTCAATCAACTGGTGTACAGGTTCCTGAGCCTATTGGGCTCTATCATATCTACAGTTGAAACTGTGTATGGAGTCAGCCTCCACCACATCACTGCCTAATGCATTCCATTAGAATCCATTAGGTAACGTGTCTCGATCGAAGCATCGAGAATATGTATATATGAATGCTACACAGTATTCATCTATGGACATCCATATATGGTGAAACACATGTGAAGAACCTCTCACACACTCACAGCTCTCTGACAAGAGGGAGCCAGCTTAGCTTAGCTGCCAACACCCACACATGGTATCAGCAAGGCGGACAGCCCGCCTGCTATCATAACATGGTGTCAGCAAGGCGGACAGCCCGCCTGCTATCATAACATGGTGTCAGCAAGGCGGACAGCCCGCCTGCTATCATAACATGGTGTCAGCAAGGCGGACAGCCCGCCTGCTATCATAACTCACACTATATTTCCAATTTTTTCAACTTTCCCTTCACCTGTGCCTCTCCAGCCTCTCCCCCCCCCCCACACATAGTCTACATATGATGACAACTATTGATATAGGAGCGGTTCTTAGCGCGCTCAGGCAGCCAGTCCACACAATCCATCCTCTCGCATAAGCTGGTTGATACCTGGTTGATGGGGTTCTGGGAGTTCTTCTACTCCCCAAGCCCGGCCCGAGGCCAGGCTTGACTTGTGAGAGTTTGGTCCACCAGGCTGTTGCTTGGAGCGGCCTGCAGGCCCACATATAGTCGGAACTGCCTGCAGAAACTTACCAAATTGTCTATTGGACAACTTGACAAGTTAAATTTGATATTTGTCACGGAGAAATTGGCTCACGCCTTCAGCAACCAGGCGGCCTGGTCAGAGACCGGGCCGCGGAGACATTGATCCCCGGAAGGACCTCAAGGTAGCCTCTAGAGTAAGCGAGGTTTGTTAACCTGGAGCTTCTTAGCCCGAGCGTCAACAGACCTTCAACTCCCCCACATTAAAGTGGATATGCCGATATGCGGACTGCTGGACACACAGCCTACTTGATCCGCACGCACTTCTCGCTAAACATACCGAGTGTGTGGGCCTCACTGACGCAAACACCTCACTACACAACATATATACATTTGCTTCTCTCCGCCGTAGACAGGATTGGATCATGCAAAAAAATTTATCAAGCAATTACCCAGCCACTTACGAAACCTCTACATCTTTCCTCAATCATGGCGGCGGTGTTTACATATAGTAAACAGTTTACCAGCTTGTAAACTCCACAACCCAAGGTTGTTATTGTTATAAACAACCTCGTAGCGCTTCGGTGCTCATAACCTGTTTATGTAAACACAGCCGCCATGATTGATTAGGTAAAGATGTAAAGGTTTCGTGGACATTTTAGTAATTGATGAGCTGTGGTCTCGGAGCTGTGGTAACCACCAGGGGAGGCTAGCCACCCACCAGGGGAGGCTGGCCACCCACCAGGGGAGGCTAGCCACCCACCAGGGGAGGCTAGCCACCCACCAGGGGAGGCTAGCCACCCACCAGGGGAGGCTGGCCACACACCAGACACCCACCAGGGGAGGCTGGCCACACACCAGACACCCACCAGGGGAGGCTGGCCACACACCAGACACCCACCAGGGGAGGCTGGCCACACACCAGACACCCACCAGGGGAGGCTGGCCACACACCAGACACCCACCAGGGGAGGCTGGCCACACACCAGACACCCACCAGGGGGAGGCTGGCCACACACCAGACACCCACCAGGGGGAGGCTGGCCACACACCAGACACCCACCAGGGGAGGCTGGCCACACACCAGACACCCACCAGGGGAGGCTGGCTACACACCAGACACCCACCAGGGGAGGCTGGCCACACACCAGACACCCACCAGGGGAGGCTGGCCACACACCAGACACCCACCAGGGGAGGCTGGCTACAGACCAGACACCCACCAGGGGAGGCTGGCCACACACCCACCAGGGGGAGGCTGGCCACACACCAGACACCCACCAGGGGAGGCTGGCCACACACCAGACACCCACCAGGGGAGGCTGGCTACAGACCAGACACCGTGGACACAGAACAACCCTGGAAATACTCAACAGGTAACCCAAGACCTACCAGACCTGGAAGACGAGGCGTTCCTCCAGTGTGTGTGAACGCCTGGCCTCACCTGGCACCGGTTCCCAACCCTCAACTTTAACACAACATAATTGATCAACGGGACAGAGGAAAACCTTCCCCCCAGCCGCCCGTGTGGAGGCGGCAGCCCGCCAACTTGTCCTCCCAACTAATACTCAACAATTTTTTAACAGAATCAACCGAAGCGTTAAAAATGCGACGAATTTGTAAGAAAAAAACCAAAGCAACGTATTATTAACATTTTCTATGCCTGGGCCTCGATAGGTGACCTGGAATGGGTTCCCAGAGTTGATCTACTCCCTACGCCTGACATGGGGCCAGTCTTGCCTTCTGAGAACTTGATACCTGGTTGATGGGGTTCTGGGAGTTGTTCTACTCCCCAAGCCCGGCCCGAGGCCAGGCTTGACTTGTGAGAGTTTGGTCCACCAGGCTGTTGCTTGGAGCGGCCCGCAGGCCCACATATACCTGGTTGATGGGGTTCTGGGAGTTGTTCTACTCCCCAAGCCCGGCCCGAGGCCAGGCTTGACTTGTGAGAGTTTGGTCCACCAGGCTGTTGCTTGGTCTCGTGGGATATCCCATGGGATGTCTGAAAATTCCATTCACCTGGGCTCTAGCAAGCTCGAACCCTGAACCCCGCGGGTGAGAGCCCGGAGCTCACTTGGAGCTTGGAGTGCGGCGAAGGTTTTAGACGTGTGTAAATATGGGCCAGTGACCACCAACCACCAAGCCTGGTCAGAAATATTGATCCCTAAAGATCAACAACAGGAAGAGCAACAATTAAAACAGGTGGTCTGCTACCTGTTGCATGAACCTTTCCAATTGTTTTAGTTGAAAAAGTCCACCTGAATAGCCGTAGACCTCTGATTTCATATTGATCTATGATTGTACCTATGGCACCTCTACTCTTCACTGGACCTCTGTTGTTCAGTGTTCTCTGATTGTGTCTATGGCACCTCTACTCCTCACTGGACCTCTGTTGTTCAGTGTTCTCCGATTGTGTCTATGGCACCTCTACTCCTCACTGGACCTCTGTTGTTCAGTGTTCTCTGATTGTGTCTATGGCACCTCTACTCCTCACTGGACCTCTGTTGTTCAGTGTTCTCCGATTGTACCTATGGCACCTCTACTCCTCATTGGTTCTATTCTGCATTTCCTTCCGTACCTTTCGCTCCAGTATGTTGTTATTCTACTGTGTAAACTTGGGACCTGGCCCTCCAGTATCTTCCATGTATATATTATTTGATACCTTTCTCGTCTCCTTGCCAAAGAGAACATTTTGAGAGCTTTGAGACGGTCCCAATAGTTTAGATGTTTTATCGTGTCTATGCGTGCCGTATATGTTCTCTGTATTCCCTCTATATCCCAACGTTCTCCTGCTCTGTAGGGGAAAGCGAGTACCGAACAGTACTCCTAGTACTCTCCTAGAGGCGAGAAAGTACCAGTGATTTGAAAAATATGAGGAGTGTAGTGACTTCCGCGGAGTTTAAGGTTCTCAATCCTTCCTCTCACTTCCCTGGCTCATGTTATGTTGGCTTTGTGAGGTGGATTGTTGGCTTTGTCTGGTGGATTGTTGGCTTTGTCTGGTGGATTGTTGGCTTTGTCTGGTGGATTGTTGGCTTTATGTTGGCTTTGTAAGGCGGATTCGTTGGATACGCCTGTTTCTGGCTACGCTCAAATTGACTTTTTTCCGGAATGGCAAAAAAGGGGGGTTGGATGCCCCCTTACCAGTCACTCATCCCCCCCCCCCGCCACCACCCCCACACTGCTACCATTCTACCCCCACTTCCCAGGGACCGTCAGGGGATGGGGGGGGGGTGTCCCCGGCACTGGCAACAATGCCAAAGTGTTGAGGACGAGATTCACCCTGTGGGTGTGTGAAGGGGGGGGGGGCTGGGGCCTACACCACCCACTACACCCCTTCTACCCAACATCCATTACAACCCCTCCCCCCCTGCCCCCCCCCACCTCCCATTTTACATAACCGAGCAAATATAGCGGCGGCCAGGAGGATGGAGGATATAGGATTATGAGAATGTTTATATCCAGGGACCCTACAGCAATGCTAATACTATTTACATCACTGGTGCTGTCCCGTCTCGAGGTCCAAATGGTTATCTTGTGATAGTTCCGCGGGGATCAACGTCCCCGCGGCCCGGTCTCTGACCTGGCCTGACCTGGTTCATGGTCAACCAGCTCAACAACACTTCAAAGACCAATTTTGATAAACTGCCTAAAGCTTTGACTCGTAAGAGGTAACTTAGGAATTTCCACCCAAGCGTATTCATATAACCAACTAACCTACGCTTGAAACCATCATGTGATCCAACGTCAATTTTGTGCTACCCGGAAATGTGTGGCACAAATCAACACATATCTCCAAACCAGTATTTACCCAGGTCTTTCATGAATCCAATCTAATACAATTTATATCCATTGTTTCGTGTTCGCATTTCCACAACAAAAAAGAAATACTTGATAAGTTTTGTAATAAATGTAACTTTTTTTTTGGGGGGGGTGGGGGGGGGGGGGGCCTCATTTTGTTTTCCTATACGGGGTAGTGGTGAGCACTGTCAACTCTTGACCGAATGGTCCCGGGTTCGATTACCACACAGGGCGAGACGTTTAGGGGATGTTTCCTTACCTCAGATGCCCCTGTTCACCCTAGCAGAACACAGGTACTCCCTATAAATAGGCAGCCGTCGTGGGGGGGGGGGGAGGTCCGAGACTTGGTGTCCCAGACACTTGGTAAAGCAAAACACGTCTCGAGTCCGCTTTTCACTGTGATTACTCGAGGGTATGTGCCTTTCCGGAGCTTTGTTTATTATTGATATTAAGGTGAATTATTCTGGGGGATGGGGGATGGTGGTGTGAGCGATACATTAATTACCCCCGTGGTGCCGGGGGGGTCTGGGGGAGACTAGCAGCAGGAAGGTTGGCTGGGGTGACGGGTGGTATGCGGGGACACACACCTGGGGGGGGGGAGTAAAGAGGAAGGAGAGGCATAGGTGAAGGGAAGTATAGAAGTGGGAAATACAGTGAGAGGTATGAAAGCAGGCGGGCTGTCCGCCTTGCTGACACGATGTTATGATAGCAGGCGGGCTGTCCGCCTTGCTGACACGATGTTATGATAGCAGGCGGGCTGTCCGCCTTGCTGACACGATGTTATGATAGCAGGCGGGCTGTCCGCCTTGCTGACACCATGTGTGGGTGTTGACAGCTAAGCTAAGCTGGCTCCCTCTTGTCAGGGAGCTGTGAGTGTGTGAGAGGTTCTTCACATGTGTTTCACCATATATGGATGTCTATAGATGAATACTGTGTAGCATTCATATATACACACTCCGATGCTTCCACACATGTTGTTCTGTTTAAGGCTCTTTATTTTATTATTATTATTTATCGAGTTGTCATACATACACATATATACATACATATATACACACACACACATATCCATATACACACCTATACACATATACACGTACGTACACACATACATACACACAGACATACTCAAGTTTTCAATTATGGGGGAAGGATATCTGGTCAGTATTTCATCTGGGAATTATATACTATGGGGCGGGGTTTTCATCTAGTGAATCGCGGCTCTTGGGCCACCAGCTGTGGGAGCGGGGCGTCTCATCTTGGAGTAATCTTTCTAACATTGGGTCTTCTAACATTTCGATGGTGTTCCACACCCTGATGGCTTGGTGCTGCAGTCTGATGTTTAGTGGCTGAATGTTCAGGAGTTCATGGAGCTCCTGGATTGTCTGATCATATGGTGGACGGTGTTTTTCTGCTCTCCTTAGCGCCTTAATTTGCACTGCTTGCAGTTTCTGCATGTTAGTTTTCTTTATGGTGTGTAGTGGTACTGGGGGATATTCTAGATGCGGCCGAACTAGAGCCTTATATAGGTGGATCTGAATGTTTGTACTGAGGCTTCGGAATCTCCTCAATTTTCCTAATGCTGCTTTGGCTTTGTTTAGTCGGTCCCTTACATGAGTTTGTATCCCTGTTCTATTTATCATAAGTCCCAGTATTCTGCCTACCTCCGCATATTGGATCGCCTGGTTGTCAAGGATGATGGGGTCCGGGTTTCTTTTCGCAATGTGTATTATTTGGAACTTTTGTTTGTTGGTGCTAATTTTCCATTGCTTCTCAAAGTTGTTTATGAGTTCAATTGCTGCCTTGGTCTTGTCGGCTAGTAGCGGCTTTGATGGTCCCGGTTGGCATATTATTTGGGTAACATCATCAGCGTATGTGATGTATTCTCCATGTTGGGGTTGGGGTAGGTCAGCTGTATATATGTTGAATAGAGTGGGGGAGAGGCAGCTTCCTTGTGGTACTCCACTTTTCAGTTCTATTACGTCACCCAAGTAGCTGCCGATATTAAGCCTAGCAGTTCTGTTGTCTATAAAGCTGCAGAGAGTAGCAGTAAATCTCTCAGGAAGTCCTAACTCAGATATCTTATATTTTAGGCCTGTGTGCCACACTTTGTCGAAGGCTTTCGAGACGTCTCTAAGCACTATATTACACTGATCTTTTTTCGACACTGCGTTGGCTATATGCTCGTAGATCAGGGCCATAGCTGTATGGGCCCCTCTGCTATATGCTGGTAGATCAGGGCTATAGCTGTATGGGCCCCTCTGCGGTTTCTAAACCCATGCTGCCTGGTGTTATACTTCCCTTCCTCTTCCATGTACTTCACAAGTCTCTGATTGATACCTGGTTGATCTCTGATTTATTATTTTTTCGAATATTTTACTTGGTACTTCGAGGAGGGAAATTAGCCTGTAATTTTCAGTTTGGGTTGGGGGTTTACCTGGCTTGGAGATTAATCTTATTGTGGCATTCTTGAAGTATGTGGGGAATAGTCCAGATGCAAGAGCTGCATTTAAGATACATGTGTATTGATGGAGTGCAATCACTGGTAGGTTGGATAATACCATCTTATTTATCTTGCTGTTGCCCGGCGCCTTGTTCTGGAAACCCATAATCGTTTTATGGACCTCTGCAATGGTTATGTGTTTCATAAGGTGGTAGTCATCGCGTATGTTGTTAAGGTCTATTACGTCGCCTCCCCCACCCCCCGTCTAAGACTGGACGGGGGGGGGGAAGGGCCAGGAAGGGGAGGGGGGGTCCTGGAACGGGGGGGGGGAAAGCAATGGCGTGAATACCTGAGAGGTCTCCCCTGACGAGCGCCAGTAAATAATTACACACTAGGGGGGTTGGACCTGATAGTTTTCCTGGTCACATTGCCAGAATTTTTCCCCCCTAGCTCCACGTACTCTCCTAGTTGTGCTTGTGGGGGTTGAGCTCTGGCTCTTTGGTCCCGCCTCTCAACTATCACTCAACTGGTGTACAGGTTCCTGAGCCTATTGGGCTCTATCATATCTACACTTGAAACTGTGTATGGAGTCAGCCTCCACCACATCACTGCCTAATGCATTTCAACTGCTAACTACTCAGGACGCTGGATACTCAGTTTTCTGTCGAACAGAACAGAGAGAGTAACAGTCAACCATATAAAATCGAGTCCAAGTGCAATAATAAGCTCCGTACCTCAAGGTACAGTCCTTGCACCACTGCTGTTCCTTATTCTCATATCAGATATAGACTCAAATACAAGGCACAGCTTCGTGTCATCCTTTGCAGATGACACAAAAATCAGCATGAAAATTACCTCCGCTGAAGACGTTGAAAACTAAAAACAGATATTAATAAAGTTTTCGACTGGGCAGCAGAAAATAACATGATGTTTAACAGTGATAAATTCCACGGTACTCAGATACGGTAAAAATGAGGACCTTAAACACAGGGTACAAAACACAATCGAATCTGCCCATAGTAGGAAAGCAACATGTCAAGGATTTGGGAATAATGATGTCTGACGACCTAACGTTTAGGGAGCATAACCAAGCAAATACTGTGACAGCCAGAAAAATGATCGGATGGATTACGAGAACTTTCAAATCCAGGGATCCCATCACAATGGTTGTCCTCTTCAAGTCACTGGTGTTGTCCCGTCTCGAGTACTGCTCAGTACTCACTTCCCCCTTCAGAGCAGGAGAGATTGCTGAAATAGAGGGAATACAGAGAACATATACGGCACGCATAGACGAGATAAAGCACCTAAATTATTGGGATCGTCTCGAAGCTCTCCAAATGTACTCACTAGAAAGGAGACGAGAGAGATACCAAGTAATATACACCTGGAAAATACTGTAGGGCCAGGTACCAAATCTGCACAGTAAAATAACAACGTACTGATACCTGGTTGATGGGGTTCTGGGAGTTGTTCTACTGCCCAAGCCCGGCCCGAGGCCAGGCTTGACTTGTGAGAGTTTGGTCCACCAGGCTGTTGCTTGGAGCGGCCCGCAGGCCCACATATACCTGGTTGATGGGGTTCTGGGAGTTGTTCTACTCCCCAAGCCCGGCCCGAGGCCAGGCTTGACTTGTGAGAGTTTGGTCCACCAGGCTGTTGCTTGGAGCGGCCCGCAGGCCCACATATACCTGGTTGATGGGGTTCTGGGAGTTGTTCTACTCCCCAAGCCCGGCCCGAGGCCAGGCTTGACATGTGAGAGTTTGGTCCACCAGGCTGTTGCTTGGAGCGGCCCGCAGGCCCACATATACCTGGTTGATGGGGTTCTGGGAGTTGTTCTACTCCCCAAGCCCGGCCCGAGGCCAGGCTTGACTTGTGAGAGTTTGGTCCACCAGGCTGTTGCTTGGAGCGGCCCGCAGGCCCACATATACCTGGTTGATGGGGTTCTGGGAGTTGTTCTACTCCCCAAGCCCGGCCCGAGGCCAGGCTTGACTTGTGAGAGTTTGGTCCACCAGGCTGTTGCTTGGAGCGGCCCGCAGGCCCACATATACCTGGTTGATGGGGTTCTGGGAGTTGTTCTACTCCCCAAGCCCGGCCCGAGGCCAGGCTTGACTTGTGAGAGTTTGGTCCACCAGGCTGTTGCTTGGAGCGGCCCGCAGGCCCACATATACCTGGTTGATGGGGTTCTGGGAGTTGTTCTACTCCCCAAGCCCGGCCCGAGGCCAGGCTTGACTTGTGAGAGTTTGGTCCACCAGGCTGTTGCTTGGAGCGGCCCGCAGGCCCACATATACCTGGTTGATGGGGTTCTGGGAGTTGTTCTACTCCCCAAGCCCGGCCCGAGGCCAGGCTTGACTTGTGAGAGTTTGGTCCACCAGGCTGTTGCTTGGAGCGGCCCGCAGGCCCACATATACCTGGTTGATGGGGTTCTGGGAGTTCTTCTACTCCCCAAGCCCGGCCCGAGGCCAGGCTTGACTTGTGAGAGTTTGGTCCACCAGGCTGTTGCTTGGAGCGGCCCGCAGGCCCACATATACCTGGTTGATGGGGTTCTGGGAGTTGTTCTACTGCCCAAGCCCGGCCCGAGGCCAGGCTTGACTTGTGAGAGTTTGGTCCACCAGGCTGTTGCTTGGAGCGGCCCGCAGGCCCACATATACCTGGTTGATGGGGTTCTGGGAGTTGTTCTACTGCCCAAGCCCGGCCCGAGGCCAGGCTTGACTTGTGAGAGTTTGGTCCACCAGGCTGTTGCTTGGAGCGGCCCGCAGGCCCACATATACCTGGTTGATGGGGTTCTGGGAGTTGTTCTACTGCCCAAGCCTGGCCCGAGGCCAGGCTTGACTTGTGAGAGTTTGGTCCACCAGGCTGTTGCTTGGAGCGGCCCGCAGGCCCACATATCCAGGCATATCCAGATGAGAAAAAGTACTAGAGCAAGCACAGTACCCTGGGGGACTGAGATCTTCACGGTTGATGGACCGGATTTTATTTTGTTGACTATTACACATTGGGTTCTGTTAGTCAGGAAATTGTAGATCCATCTGCCTATTTTTCCGGCAATTCCCTTTGAACGCATTTTATGAGCAATAACACCATGGTCACATTTGTCGAAGGCTTTTGCGAAATCTGTGTAAATTACATCAGCGTTTTGTTTGTCTTCCATAGCATCTAATGCCATATCATAGTGGTCCAGCAACTGCGACAAGCAAGAGCGCCCTGTTCTGAAACCATGTTGTCCGGGGTTATGGAGATGCTGTGATTCCATGTATTTTGAGATCTTACTACTTAGCACTTTCTCAAAGATTTTTATGATGTGCGATGTTAGTGCTATCGGTCCGTAATTTTTTGCCTCTGTCTTAGTTCCTCCTTTATGGAGGATGACGTTCCGTCTTTTGAACGTTCCGTCTTTTGAACGTTCCTTCTCCCTTTCGCAGGGACCCGATACTAGATGTTGTTTTTGATCTTGTCAAAATATTCTTGGAACTCCACAGAGTGTGTGGAGCGAGCTGTCCACGATGGTAACGACCATTGTGACCTGGACACAATGGTCGTTACGTGTACTAGGAATTAGAAGAGGTCCACGGTTGTTCAACGTCCTCCCAACCAGTATAAGAAATTCATATTGCCGGAACAACCGTGGACAACTTTAAGAGAAAACTAGATAGTTTCCTCCAAGGAGTGCCGGACCAACCGGGCTGTGGTGGGTATGTGGGCCTGCGGGCCGCTCCAAGCAACAGCCTGGTGGACCAAACTCTCACAAGTCAAGCCTGGCCTCGGGCCGGGCTTGGGGAGTAGAAGAACTCCCAGAACCCCATCAACCAGGTATATGTGGGCCTGCGGGCCGCTCCAAGCAACAGCCTGGTGGACCAAACTCTCACAAGTCAAGCCTGGCCTCGGGCCGGGCTTGGGGAGTAGAACAACTCCCAGAACCCCATCAACCAGGTATATGTGGGCCTGCGGGCCGCTCCAAGCAACAGCCTGGTGGACCAAACTCTCACAAGTCAAGCCTGGCCTCGGGCCGGGCTTGGGGAGTAGAACAACTCCCAGAACCCCATCAACCAGGTATATGTGGGCCTGCGGGCCGCTCCAAGCAACAGCCTGGTGGACCAAACTCTCACAAGTCAAGCCTGGCCTCGGGCCGGGCTTGGGGAGTAGAAGAACTCCCAGAACCCCATCAAGCAGGCCCCTACCCACCCCGTCGCTAAGGCTGATCACATAATCCAATTCCGCCCCTTCCTGTGCCAGTTAAGTCCACTACGGGCTCACCATAGCCCGTGCTACTTGTAACTTTTTGTTCAAAGTAGCTGAATCTACAACAACACACTAATCCCCAGCTGCGAAAAAAGTATAGATCTTGTGGCACCTTAACAAAACAATAGTTAGCCACGTTTAAGCACAATTATTCACGTAGATTTTTGGCTGTTTACATCTCTCTTCCCGTCCACAGTAAGACAAACTGGAGGGGATAAGGCTCTGTGGTTCAAGAAAAACTACTTACTCCTAAAAGATGAAACACAATCTTCATACCCAAAACGTAAAGAAAAAAGCAGGTGAATGCGGAGAGCAATAATACATGAGGCAAGAGTTGAGGGAATAGATATACGTGATAAGAATAGATAACCCAGGTAGACGTAACCAGTCACTCGACCCAATACAACGACACACTAACCTATGTTCAGTGGAGGGCTGACTGTTGTGGAGAATGGAAGAGCTGTGGGGGAGAAACTGTGGTGAGTTATTGTGCACTTGTCACTCCTCAGTACCTGTTGATCCTCACAACCCATTAATTAGTGGTCACAACCCACAATTAGTGTTCATAATACCCAGTTAACTATGATGCCTTGTTTAGGACTAAACACAATTACAGGAAAAACATTTGCAATTCAGAGGATTGGAGAGGACCGAGTCACTCAGAGTGACAAAGAACTGTGTGAAGAGCTCATAAGGTTGTTTCAGGAGGTCTTCACAATAGAGCATGGAAAAGTTCCTGACCTCGGGGAATTGAGCCAAACCAAGGAACACTGGAGGACTATGAAATAACTAGAGATTAAGTACAAAAACCACCTGTTGGCGTTAGACCCAACTAAAGCCATGAGACCAGACGAGATATCAACAGGGATACTAAGAGAAGGAGCGGAAGCCTTGTGCCGACCACTTACTATGATATAGGTCACTTTAAACAGGAGAACTGCCAGAGAGTTCAAAGACAGCCAGTGTTGTGTCAATATACAATAAGGGAAACAGACGGAAGGCATTAAACTACAGGCCTGTGTACCTTACTTGCACACCATACAAGGTGATTGAAGAAACTATCACAAGAAAGAGCATAGTCTCAGGAAAGACGGGACTTCGTAACACCAACATGGTTTCAGAGACAGGAAATCTTGCTTCACAAACCTGACTAGGTATGGGCTTCTGGAGCTGCATACTCCAGGATTGGTTTGACGTATGTGGTATACACAACCCATCCTCCGAATTGACAGTATGATTTAATACTAAGTGTAATAAGTACATTTCCTTACTGTCATACATAGTATATAATTGCACTTATGGGGCTGTTACATTTACCCTCCCCATTTATTCTCCTCGTTTTCTGTTAAGACACTTAAAAATTTAGGATGAAGTTTTCGAGTTCAATGCGCTATACATAAGTTTTAAATATCAGGAATTTCCTTTTCAGTTTTATTAAACAATAGAGATTTTATACAAAATTTAAATATAACTTGAGTTACTTTACAATTTATTGATATGTTTTAGTTTTGTTTTATTAGTTTCAATATAGCTATAGGTTAAGTACTAATTGTAATTAAGACGCAATAAAATGCCTATCTTCAAACATTAAGACGGTTAGGTGAGGTCGTGGCTTTCTATTCGACTTTTCAGGTAAACTCAAATATTCAAAATATATTTGACAGTACGATTTAATACTAAGTGAAGACAAGTAAAATTCCTGCCTGTTATAACAGTACATAATTGCACTTATTTGTGCTGTTACATTTACCGCCCCATTTTTGAAGGACGGGCTGGGTATACAAAGTACTGAATGATTTCTTACACAAGTCTCTAAAGGTAGTTTCAATGCTGGCCAACTGAGCATATGCCGCTGATGATATCCTTTTCATGTGGGCTTTAGGGGACAGGTCTGGAGATGTCAACCCCCAGATCTTTCTCTCCTCCTGATTCTTGAGGGATTTCTTCTCCCAAATGGTACCTTGTAACTAGCCTCTGCTCCCTACACGTATTTTCATTACTTTACACTTTCTTGAGTTAAACTCCAGTAGCCATTTAGTGGACCATTACTCAAATTTGCCCAGGTCATCTTTTAGTCTCTGGTGTCCTCCTCTCTTAACCCATCTCATAATTTTGGCGTCGTCAGCAAACAT
>NC_091168.1:31635156-31657240 GCF_040958095.1 Procambarus clarkii | reverse complement strand
CACACGGTATACTGCAGTGTTCAGGGAGGAGGGGAGGGGCAGGCCTGAGAGGGGAGGGGCAGGCCTGGGGTAAAATACCTGACCAATTAATTAATCGGAGACTTGTGAAGCACATTTAAGAGAAGTAACACACCAGACAACATGGCTTTACAAGGCGCAGAGAGGCCTTGATCTTCCCGCTTATTGCCAACCCAATGTCCAGAACACAACCATAAATATATAGTCCTCAGAGACTATTTTTAACAAAGTCTAACACACAGGCTTAAAATACAAGGTATCGGAGCTAGGGCTACCACACAGATTTACTGCTAATGATTTGGCAGGATGTGCAGAATACTCCCGTTGATGAGCACAGGTGCAACAGGTACTCTGAGAGAGAACCATCAACATCAGAGGCCCGAGACTGTTCAACACGCTTCCACTACACATAAGGGACATAACTGGCCGACCCCTCACAGTGTTCAAGAGAGAACTATCAACATCAGAGGCCCGAGACTGTTCAACACGCTTCCACTACACATAAGGGACATAACTGGCCGACCCCTCACAGTGTTCAAGAGAGAACTATCAACATCAGAGGCCCGAGACTGTTCAACACGCTTCCACTACACATAAGGGACATAACTGGCCGACCCCTCACAGTGTTCAAGAGAGAATTATCAACATCAGAGGCCCGAGACTGTTCAACACGCTTCCACTACACATAAGGGACATAACTGGCCGACCCCTCACAGTGTTCAAGAGAGAACTATCAACATCAGAGGCCCGAGACTGTTCAACACGCTTCCACTACACATAAGGGACATAACTGGCTGACCCCTCACAGTGTTCAAGAGAGAACTATCAACATCAGAGGCCCGAGACTGTTCAACACGCTTCCACTACACATAAGGGACATAACTGGCCGACCCCTCACAGTGTTCAAGAGAGAGCTCAATAAACACCTCCAAACGATACCTGATCAACCAGACTGTGATACATACATCAGGGTGCGAGGAGCGGCGTCCAACAGCCTGGTTGACCACCACCACCGCCAGGCCGCACTACCCAAACAAGCAACAAGACACACCAACCTTGACCGCCTGACACCCTCAACAAGCCCCATCCTCCACTCTCGCGCCATTACAGCCTCTAGTCACTATTTTAGGGTCTTGGCGGGCCGCCAGGGGGCAGCGATCTGGGGGCGCTGCTCCCCAGTGTTGACACCACCACACACGGTGATGTGGGCCAGCAGGTGTGTCTTGACCACCTGTTGTCAACCCAGGCCTTCCTGTCTGCCTTCTTGTCTGTCTCTCCCAGCCTGCGTTCCCTTCCTGTCTGTGTCTGACTGGCTTGCTTACTGTCCGTGTCTGCCAGCTTGCGTTCCTTCATGTCTGCCTCCCTCTCTGCTGTCCTTTCTGTCTGTCTGCCTGTCTGTGTCTGGCTGGCTTCCTGTCTGCCTGCCTGCCAGCCTTCCTGTCTGCCTGCCTGCCAGCCTTCCTGTCTGCCTGCCTGCCAGCCTTCCTGTCTGCCTGCCTGCCAGCCTTCCTGTCTGCCTGCCTGCCAGCCTTCCTGTCTGCCTGCCTGCCAGCCTTCCTGTCTGCCTGCCTGCCAGCCTTCCTGTCTGCCTGCCTGCCAGCCTTCCTGTCTGCCTGCCTGCCAGCCTTCCTGTCTGCCTGCCTGCCAGCCTTCCTGTCTGCCTGCCTGCCAGCCTTCCTGTCTGCCTGCCTGCCAGCCTTCCTGTCTGCCTGCCTGCCAGCCTTCCTGTCTGCCTGCCTGCCAGCCTTCCTGTCTGCCTGCCTGCCAGCCTTCCTGTCTGCCTGCCTGCCAGCCTTCCTGTCTGCCTGCCTGCCAGCCTTCCTGTCTGCCTGCCTGCCAGCCTTCCTGTCTGCCTGCCTGCCAGCCTTCCTGTCTGCCTGCCTGCCAGCCTTCCTGTCTGCCTGCCTGCCAGTGTAACACGGGTTAGGGTTCCTCTCTCTTTACTTCCTTCTTTCTACTCCCTCTACCCGTACTCTTACTTTTATTTCTAAACCAAGGGACTCCAAAACTTTTACCAAAGCCAACTCCACGCCACGTGGTCCTAAGACGATTGACCGACTTAGGATTCTACACCCAGTATGACGTGACCTAAGCTCTGAACAAAACCCTAGAGTCACCTCTGCTGCCACCACCAGACCAGTAATACAAGAGCAATGATCGAGGTCTGGATCGATCACGCTAATTAATCAACCTAGGGGCTTGATCCCCACTATAAACGATGACCTTGAGTGTGGAATAAATTACACGGTAATGATAATTCCGATTCGATGTTAGAATCGGCGGCCAATGCAACTCTGCCTCGTGTGGACCACGTGACCAGGACAAGTATACACATAAAACACATGGAAACAATAAAATGCAAATTAATAACAAATTTAATTTATTAAAAGAAAACTAAGACAAAATCTAAATAGGTTCACTCCCTATCACTTTAACACTCCCTACTTGACCTGAGTGGCAAATGAGAAGACTATTTCTATAATTAACAATAGCAACTATACCTTGGGCGACCACAGCTCTAGGTGTTGGGGCTGGTCTTGGGGGGAGGTAAGATGTTGACCTCTTATCCCAGCTGCTTCCGTGACCACACTGATTTTTCCCTTGTCTCGTCTCCCCCAGACAGAACATTGTATCCTTGCGCCTAGTCAAAGTTCTACCCAGTTACTAGCAAGGTTTAAGTTATAACAATTAAACTCGGTTGTACTTAATTGATCCAGACTAGTTGAATTATTTTACTGAAATAAATTACACAAGCCTCTAACGGCAGAGCTGTTCCCGATCACAAAAATGGTTATTAAAACTTTGAGAAATATTAGACATGTCAACCCTGCTGACCTATGACCGCCGGTCACTCCGCCTCAAAAGTTAGATCTGATTCGTGACGTCACTGATGGTGACTTAAACTCAATAATTAGAATACTCTTGATGTTGTATCCAGTACTATTATACAATACAATTTTAATGCAAAATGAATAAAGGCTAATTTTCTCTAAATTACTGAATACTATAGGATGATTCATTTTACGCAGCTATGAACAAAGCGTTGGTTATTTCCACCGCGAATTCCCCTGGGGGTCAGGTCACCATGCGGCTCAGCTTCCCATTCTCTTTTGTCGATAAACCACTCTGAATAATTCTTACAACAGCCTAGTTTGTTACACCAGCCTTCCTGTCTGCCTGCCTGCCAGCCTTCCTGTCTGCCTGCCTGCCAGCCTTCCTGTCTGCCTGCCTGCCAGCCTTCCTGTCTGCCTGCCTGCCAGCCTTCCTGTCTGCCTGCCTGCCAGCCTTCCTGTCTGCCTGCCTGCCAGCCTTCCTGTCTGCCTGCCTGCCAGCCTTCCTGTCTGCCTGCCTGCCAGCCTTCCTGTCTGCCTGCCTGCCAGCCTTCCTGTCTGCCTGCCTGCCAGCCTTCCTGTCTGCCTGCCTGCCAGCCTTCCTGTCTGCCTGCCTGCCAGCCTTCCTGTCTGCCTGCCTGCCAGCCTTCCTGTCTGCCTGCCTGCCAGCCTTCCTGTCTGCCTGCCTGCCAGCCTTCCTGTCTGCCTGCCTGCCAGCCTTCCTGTCTGCCTGCCTGCCAGCCTTCCTGTCTGCCTGCCTGCCAGCCTTCCTGTCTGCCTGCCAGCCTTCCTGTCTGCCTGCCAGCCTTCCTGTCTGCCTGCCAGCCTTCCTGTCTGCCTGCCAGCCTTCCTGTCTGCCTGCCAGCCTTCCTGTTTGCTTGCAAGACGTTTCATCAACATTGTCCCTCTACACATTAGCGGCGCCAGTGGCCGACTCCTCACAGTGTTGAAAGGCGAACTTAATAAACACCTCCAAATGATACCTGATCAACCAGGCTGTAATTCACACGCCAGGCTGCGAGCAGCCGCGTCCAACAGCCCGGTTGAGCAGACCACCAAGCAGGAGGCCCTGGTCAGAGACCGGGCCGCGGGGACGCTAAGCCCCGGAAGCACCTCAAGGTAGGACCAATACGCACCCATCTGGGAAGGTCAGTACTACACAACCACAACTATTACATCACAACCAGTACACCACAACCAGTACACCACTACACCCCTACAACCAGTACACCACTACACCCCTACTACACAACCACAACCAGTACACCACAACCAGTACACCACTACACCCCTACAACCAGTACACCACTACACCCCTACTACACAACCACAACCAGTACACCACAACCAGTACACCACAACACCCCTACAACCAGTACACCACTACACCCCTACTACACAACCACAACCAGTACACCACAACCAGTACACCACTACACCCCTACTACACAACCACAACCAGTACACCAGTTCTAGTACAACTAGTACAACCAGACAGAAGAAAAAGAGGTGATATGATCACTACATACAAAATAGTAACAGGAATTGATAAAATCGACAGGGAAGATTTCCTGAGACCTGGAACTTTAAGAACAAGAGGTCATAGATATAAACTAGCTAAACACAGATGCCGAAGAAATATAAGAAAATTCACTTTCGCCAACAGAGTGGTAGACGGTTGGAACAAGTTAGGTGAGAAGGAGGTGGAGGCCAAGACCGTCAGTAGTTTCAAAGCGTTATATGACAAAGAGTGCTGGGAAGACGGGACACCACGAGCGTAGCTCTCATCCTGTAACTACACTTAGGTAACTACACTTAGGTAATTACCACCACTAGTACATAAGTGACGCTCGTGTCCAAGTACACCACGTCAAATATGACGTTTATCACCACGAGCGTACCTCTCATCCTGTAACTACACTTAGGTAATTACACTTAGGTAATTACCACCACCAGTACGTAAGTGACGCTCGTGTCCAAGTACACCACGTCAAATATGACGTTTATCACGACGTATTAAGGGAATTGTGGATATAAAAGGCTGGAAATACCAAGACGACGAAGGACGCCATTAAAGTACCAAGCAGACTACGAGGTGAGCGTCTCCCACTGACCCGAGTCGCGGAGCCTGGTAGCACGCACACACCAGGGTCTGAGAGTACGAGGCGGGGCCCAGGAACCGCACCCCACCTTGCAAGAACAAACCTCAGTACCACCACCACTATACATTTACCAACAAATAAACTACCAATATAATTTGCGTGTTTTTATTAACCTACTTAAGTACTTCCGCATTTACTATTACCTTAATGAGTTACCTTAACTACCTTCAAATTACCGTAGGGTCACACCATACCAGAATAAACATTAATATATAATTATTATTATTGCTGCTGCTGTTGTTGTTGTTGTTGAGAAAATCCAGTAGGACATTGAGGTGACCAAGTGACCAAGACAATGCCAAGCCACATACACTACCACTGCACCACCACAGACTAGCCAGTCACACAAGCGGATGTCTACACCAATCACAGGAAGTGTGGAGGCCGCCCTACTAGAGTCAGTCCAAGTTGACCGCGTGGCCCCACATGCACCCGGGTGACAGGGCAGCGTGCTCCCACACCTTACACCACCAACCTCACCATCACACACACACACAAGGGGGGCCTCGTAGCCTGGTGGATAGCGCGCAGGATTCGTAATTCTGTGGCGCGGGTTCGATTCCCGCACGAGGCAGAAACAAATGGGCAAAGTTTCTTTCACCCTGAATGCCCCTGTTACCTAGCAGTAAATAGGTACCTGGGAGTTAGTCAGCTGTCACGGGCTGCTTCCTGGGGGGTGTGTGTGGTGTGGAGAGAAAAAAAAAAAAAAGTAGTTAGTAAACAGTTGATTGACAGTTGAGAGGCGGGCCGAAAGAGCAAAGCTCAACCCCCGCAAAAACACAACTAGTAAACACACACATCACAGTGACATCTAGCATCGCAAGTTCGAGCCCACCTCACAGCCCTAGTAAATTTTCTTCTTGATATATATATCACGATAATGTGATATCTGTGTGACTATTATTATTATAGTTATAGAGGACCAGTAGCTATGAGATATCGTCAAGGACACAAGAGTTAATAAAGTAATTACAAAGGTCTAGGGAAGCCGGTCGGCCGAGCGGACAGCACACTGGACTTGTGATCCTGTGGTCCTGGGTTCGATCCCAAGCGCCGGCGAGAAACAATGAGCAGAGTTTCTTTCACTCTATGCCCCTGTTACCTAGCAGTAAAATAGGTACCTGGGTGTTAGTCAGCTGTCACGGGCTGCTTCCTGGGGGTGGAGGCCTGGTCGAGGACCGGGCCGCGGGGACACTAAAAGACCCGAAATCAACTCAAGATAACCTCATGCCAACGGATCTGAATGGTCTGATAACTGGCCACTTTTTTATTTTTATTAAGATATGAGGTACATCTGCATTAGTGCAGCTACCCTAGACTATATGAAGTGGAGTACAGTGTGTCAAAAAAGCTAACTAGGTGATGCTAAAAAATCCCCATCACACAGGATGGTTAGTCATACAGAGACATGTGATAAGCGGTCTGCACTGGCAGACTCCGGATGCATTTTGAGGATATCAACACCACAAGATTGAATAAGGCAGCAGTGGTAATACAAGTCCCCATCTCGCAGGATGGTTAGTCATACAGAGGCATGTGATAAGCGGTCTGCACTGGCAGACTCTGGATGCATTTTGAGGATATCAACAACACAAGATTGAATAAGGCAGCAGTGGTAATACAAGTCCCCATCTCGCAGGACGGTTAGTCATACAGAGCCATGTGTTTAATAGCCTGCACTGGCAAATTTTGGGTATACTGTGAGGATATCTTCAAGAATACGAGAGTGAATAAACTGACCACTCGGAGACGCAGTGTAGGAACCACAGTCTGCGGACCAGATAACCCAAGTTTCAGTACCAAGAACCAGCATTAAATCGAAGATCAACCATTCCGTTTTATCATTCCCATATTTATTTGTAGTTATTAAAGCCACTGTAATATTGACAGTTTTTTATGCACCAGCCACGATGGGTTGGGTGGGTTGCGTGGGTTCATCCCTTTCTGGTTAGGCAGAACAGTTGTGTTTTGTACGGAGTGTTAAATCTAGACGAGGTTGTGACTCAGAGTCACTACCCAGTGGGTGACGACCATGTATGTCTTCTCTTGTGATCATCATATTAACAACATGTTAGGGTAAGGTCACTATCAGTCAGCAGGGAACAGTGTAGGTGAGGGTCACTATCAGTCAGCAGGGAACAGTGTAGGTGAGGGTCACTATCAGTCAGCAGGGAACAGTGTAGGTGAGGGTCACTATCAAGCAGCAGGGAACAGTGTAGGTGAGGGTCACTATCAGTCAGCAGGGAACAGTGTAGGTGAGGGTCACTATCAGTCAGCAGGGAACAGTGCAGGTGAGGCAGGTAGGTAGGTAACCCCCCCCCCTCCCTAGTGTCCTCTGTAAAGGATTATTTGCCTCATTCAGGAGGCCAGCAAGACATTCAGGAGGCCAGCAAGACATTCAGGAGGCCAGCAAGACATTCAGGAGGCCAGCAAGACATTCAGGAGGCCAGCAAGACATTCAGGAGGCCAGCAAGACATTCAGGAGGCCAGCAAGACATTCAGGAGGCCAGCAAGACATTCAGGAGGCCAGCAAGACATTCAGGAGGCCAGCAAGACATTCAGGAGGCCAGCAAGACATTCAGGAGACCAGCAAGACATTCAGGAGACCAGCAAGACATTCAGGAGACCAGCAAGACATTCAGGAGGCCAGCAAGACATTCAGGAGACCAGCAAGACATTCAGGAGACCAGCAAGACATTCAGGAGACCAGCAAGACATTCAGGAGGCCAGCAAGACATTCAGGAGACCAGCAAGACATTCAGGAGGCCAGCAAGACCATTCAAGAGACCAGCAAGACATTCAGGAGGCCAGCAAGACCATTCAGGAGGCCACCAAGACATTCAGGAGGCCAGCAAGACCATTCAAGAGACCAGCAAGAAAGTGGACACTCTTTAATCTGCGTGTTATCATACCCTGAATGTTGACAAATACAAAAGATATTATTGTATTTGTGGAAGTGGTGGATATTTCACTTGTTAATACCTGAAGTTTTCTGGTAAGGTGGACACAAGGACACTGTTTCACTACACACAGACATGTGCTTGTGTCCTCTCTAGCATTTGAAGATGTTGATAGAGTCTAGACATTTTTAGCCATTCTTCTCTTCCTCAAAACTCTCCCTAGTGTGCCGAGTTGTGGCTGTTGTCATACTTGCAATTTGGTATCCGTTTTCTTTGGCTTGGATGCGAGGTAATTCTTAATATGGCTGCAATCAGGTTTATGATTTTCGTAGATGGGGCACAACATTTTAAGAAATAATAAAGGGCCTTCTTGAGATTATCCTGAGATGATTTCGGGGCTTTAGTGTCCCCGCGGCCCGGTCCTCGACCAGGCCTCCACCCCCAGGAAGCAGCCCGTGACAGCTGACTAACTCCCAGGTACCTATTTACTGCTAGGTAACAGGGGCATTCAGGGTGAAAGAAACTTTGCCCATTTGTTTCTGCCTCGTGCGGGAATCGAACCCGCGCCACAGAATTACAAGTCCTGCGCGCTATCCACCAGGCTACGAGGCCCCTTGGGAAAGCCATTAAACATATTTAAAACCAAATTCTATGATTTATTTTAATGTTGTATTTGTAAATTTCCCTTCATTATGGGGTCCGTTTCCTTTTGAAAAATGAGGTTTCAAGGCCATGGCGTGGGATATATGATAAGATATAGTTAAGATGTAGTTATATCTCTTCACAGAGAGGTTCCCTTGGTAGCTGTCATTCATATGACAGCTTGAAATTTTAAGTTTGCTCGATGAAATCAGGCCATTAGAGCGTGGGAAACATTAGGGTATGAATGTAAAACATCAGAGGTCCGCGGTTGTTCAACATGCTCCCAGCGAGCATAAGAAATATTGCCGGAACAACCGTGGACATCTTCAAGAGAAAACTAGATTTATTCCTCCAAGGAGTGCCGGACCAACCGGGCTGTGGTGGGTATGTGGGCCTGCGGGCCGCTCCAAGCAACAGCCTGGTGGACCAAACTCTCACAAGTCAAGCCTGGCCTCGGGCCGGGCTTGGGGAGTAGAACAACTCCCAGAACCCCATCAACCAGGTATATGTGGGCCTGCGGGCCGCTCCAAGCAACAGCCTGGTGGACCAAACTCTCACAAGTCAAGCCTGGCCTCGGGCCGGGCTTGGGGAGTAGAAGAACTCCCAGAACCCCATCAACCAGGTATATGTGGGCCTGCGGGCCGCTCCAAGCAACAGCCTGGTGGACCAAACTCTCACAAGTCAAGCCTGGCCTCGGGCCGGGCTTGGGCAGTAGAACAACTCCCAGAACCCCATCAACCAGGTATATGTGGGCCTGCGGGCCGCTCCAAGCAACAGCCTGGTGGACCAAACTCTCACAAGTCAAGCCTGGCCTCGGGCCGGGCTTGGGGAGTAGAACTACTCCCAGAACCCCATCAACCAGGTATATGTGGGCCTGCGGGCCGCTCCAAGCAACAGCCTGGTGGACCAAACTCTCACAAGTCAAGCCTGGCCTCGGGCCGGGCTTGGGGAGTAGAACAACTCCCAGAACCCCATCAACCAGGTATATGTGGGCCTGCGGGCCGCTCCAAGCAACAGCCTGGTGGACCAAACTCTCACAAGTCAAGCCTGGCCTCGGGCCGGGCTTGAGGAGTAGAAGAACTCCCAGAACCCCATCAACCAGGCATATGTGGGCCTGCGGGCCGCTCCAAGCAACAGCCTGGTGGACCAAACTCTCACAAGTCAAGTCTGGCCTCGGGCCGGGCTTGGGGAGTAGAACAACTCCCAGAACCCCATCAACCAGGTATATGTGGGCCTGCGGGCCGCTCCAAGCAACAGCCTGGTGGACCAAACTCTCACAAGTCAAGCCTGGCCTCGGGCCGGGCTTGAGGAGTAGAAGAACTCCCAGAACCCCATCAACCAAATATCAACCAGGAATGGTAACATTCTTAATATGACTCCAATCACACTTTTAATGGTTTTTGTAGATGCGACTCAACATTACAAGAAACAGTTGAAGCCTTGGGAAAGATATCGAGGATATTATAAACAAAACTGTATGGTATGTTGTCACTTTGAGTTGGCAAGATTTTCCTTCACTCAATTATGCAACTTCACGCTATGCCCTGTTACCTAGCAGTAAAATAGGTACCTAGGTGTTAGTCAGCTGTCACGGGCTGCTTCCTGGGGGTGGAGGCCTGGTCGAGGACCGGGCCGCGGGGACACTAAAGCTCCGAAATCATCTCAAGATAACCTCAAGATATAACTAAGGGACGACCCTGGAAACACAAATCGTAACTGACTATTTTCCGTTTGTTACAACTTGTAATAAAGTTGTTACATCTTGGCTTAACGTGTTTATGACGTATTAGAACGTTGTCTCAAATTGCTATATTGATTGTTATAACTGGTTAGGTGATAAAACTTGTTCGAACGTTGTACCAACGTCGTAGTGTAACACTGTAAAAGTGTTTGGTTTAGGTTAATACATACATAGAGTACATGAGTCACAGACAAGGATCTGAGAGGCGCCAGTTGTCTGCCTGAGATCTCACACCTCAAAGCGTTAATGACCCCAAGTGACCTGAGGTCAGATCATGCGAATTTCACCTTGCTTCTGATAATCTCTTAGTTGTAGTCTGGTAGCCTTCAAACATGCCGACGTTTAAGGAGTGGCTTGGTAGTGCCGGAGGCTATCTACTTGTGGGCGGAGTTAGCTACTAGGTTCCCCAATATAAACTCGGAGAGCTATCCAGCAGAAAGCATTAACGAGACAGAACGGCAGTCAACAGAAGCAGAGAAGACGTCCCTAGCAGGGAGGCTGTCGGCCGGCAGGGGCGAGACAGTCTGTCAAGCTACAGACCCCCCCCCCCCCTCTCTATTCAACTTAGACTCAGTCCTCGGTGAGTGAACATTTAGGTGACTTGGTCGTGTTTACATATGTTGTGTGATGATCAGGGGCAGTCAAGTTGTAGGGTTCTCGAATTCTTGGATGATGACTCACTTTGCATATTAAACTGGAACATTTTAATTGAATTGCTAAATTATGATACTTCATGGGAAATATAATTATGAATTTATTATTTAAATTGTGTTTAACTTTGTTCCCTAGAGATTTTGAGTTGAGGTGAGAAAGCCTCTGTGGTTACTGGTTTCATGATATTAACGAGTACATGTTTGGAGTTGATACATGGTACAGAGGGAACATACTAATAATGAACTCATGATAACATCCTTTGAGAATTTTGTGATACCGGCAAGTTCCATTCCTTGTCTTGTATGTAATGATCATGAATGGATGGTGGCAGCATTTCGTCTTCTACTATCTACTCTTCTACTTCTACTATCTACTCTTCTACTTCTACCTATCTACACCTCTCCCTCCACCCCTCTCTAAACTCTCACTTTCAACTAATGACCCTCCTCGCTCCTCCCACTTCCCTACCTCTCACCCCAAACCCTCACTAATTACTTCACTATTCATTTCTTTCCTTTCGTTTTCTCTTGTACGTTTGTGGCAATGATTCAGTATTCTAGAGTTCTCTCTGGAGTTTCGGGTAACTGATCAAGTGACGGCGCCTTGTAGTCTTAGCACCTAGGTAGTCAAATACCTAGGTTACAAGGTGTTGAACGAGAGAGGTTGCCTTAGGAACTCTGGAGGTGCTCTAGAATAGTTAGCTAACTGGGGACGGGATAACGGACTAGAGAGAGCTGTTTCCCCCGGCCTCGTTAGTTAACTGGGGGGGGGGGTGGAATAATGGACAAGATAGAGCTATTTCCCCCACCCCCCGTTACAGTAGTTTGGGTGTGTGTTTGGCGGGGAGCGTATACAAATGAGCTGCTGAACCAGAAGTAGTTCACATTTTGTACCATTGTAATACCCGACATGGAACACATCCTCCTAAGTAATAACACCTATACACTACCACCTATTTACACTAACGTACAAAAGTAAACTCTTTAAGCCAACAATGTTCACGTTTTGAACTATTAACGTTCTCGTGACGCCAACAGTCGTCATTTGTTCAAAACACCAGAGACCAAATTCACTAAGCAGTTACGCAAGCACGTACGAACGTGTACATCTTTCCTCAATCTTTGACGGCTTTGGTTACATTTATTAAACAGTTTACAAGCATGAAAACTTGCCAATCAACTGTTGTTATTGTTATAAACAGCCTCCTGGTGCTTCGGAGCTCATTAACTGTTTAATAATTGTAAACAAAGCCGAAAAAGATTGAGAAAAGATGTACAGGTTCGTAAGTGCTGGCGTAACTGCTTAGTGAATTTGACATTTCCAACACGTCAGCTAACTTAAACTCTCCTTTTTCTTATTTTATTTTGCCTTTATTGCATTGTTGAAAACACCACCATAAAGTACAAGTCTTTACCTTAAAAACTACACCAAACTGAACACTTTACCATACATAGTAACATGGCAGAGCGAGTTGCAAGTTGTATATGGCTAAGGCACTCGCACTTGGCCCGAGGGCGGGCGCCAAAGTTGGTAAGGGGGCAAAAACGATTGTTAATTGTGAGAGGACACGATAAAACACCTAAGTTCAAACATTACTAGGCTTGTGCAGACGAGGAGTCACAATAACCTGGTTGAAACATGTTGACCAAACCGCACACTAGAAAGTGAAGGGACGACGACGTTTCGGTCCGTCCTGGACCATTCTCAAGTCGATTGTAGAATGGTCCAGGACGGACCGAAACGTTGTCGTCCCTTCACCTTCTAGTGTGTAGTCTGGTCAACATTACTAGGCCTAATATACTACATATATGTGCTATATTAGGACTAACAAAACGTATATTAAGCCTAGGATTGTTTTGATATATATTTGGATAAGGTTCTGTCCAAATGGCATTCCAAAACTGAAAACTATACAATCTTAACCTGAGACTTGAGCCTAAATAAGCAATCTTAGGCCTAATAATACGCTATCAATGACCTTTCTCTTGAGGTTATCTTGAGATGATTTCGGGGCTCGAAATCAACAACAGCATCATATGCTTCGAGATACCAACCGGAAGCGAGTGCTAAACACGACAAGATCTGAGCCAAGTGGCATTGCACCTCGGTGTGCCCTTCATCAACACTTTGTCAAGTGACACCAAGTGGGAGGATGGAGCCACTTTACAAGTGTCAACGTTTACCGTCTATTGTCGCAACAAGATATTTCATACCCAACACTTTTCGATTGATTACCACAACTTTTCGATTGATTACCACAACTTTTCGATTGATTACCACAACTTTTCGATTGATTACCACAACTTTTCGATTGATTACCACAACTTTTCGATTGATTACCACAACTTTTCGATTGATTACCACAACTTTTCGATTGATTACCACACCCAGACTAACTCCACATTTTCGTTCACTATATTCAGGCCTGGTACTAGTCACGACTGGGACGGGGTGGGTGTGTGTGTGTGTGTGTGTGTGTGTGTGTGTGTGTGTGTGTGTGTGTGTGTGTGTGTGTGTGTGTCTACCCCCAGGCACTCCCTGTAGCCACCAGTCCCAGCCAGAGGCAGGAGATGAGAGCCCACAGCATCCCGGATACAAACATCATTACCATCATCTCTCGTGTCCCGCTCCCTCACACACACACACACACACACACACACACACACGCACGCACACACACACACGCACGCACGCACGCACACACACACACACACACACACACACACACACACACACACACACACACACACACACACAGAGGCAGACTCAATACACAGTTTCAAATGTAGGTATAACAACAGCCCAACAGGCTCAGGAATCTACACCAGTGGATTGACAATTGAGAGGCGGGGCCAAAGAGCCGAAGCTCAACCCCCGCAAGCACAACCAGATGAATACACCATAGCCAACTGTCCAGCAGTTTGGTGATGTCTTTACTCATCACCACGACACTCCAGGCATGGGGGGGGGGGGACTCACTCCAGGCATGGGGGGGGGACTCACTCCAGGCATGGGGGGGGGGGCTCACCCCCCCCCCTCACAGACAGGGGACCAACAAGCACAATTACCTAAACCACCATCAACCTCTGATAACAGCGATAACGACCTCGCCCTCAATAACAAATCACTTTCGTAAGCTAATTCATAAACACCTCCAGAGGACACCTGATCAAGCGGACTGTGATTCATACGGCAGAGTGCCAGCAGCAGCATGGCACAGCCTGGTTGGTCAGCCCCATCAGTAATCACAAGGTCTCAGCAACAGATGAACAACTCCACAAGGGCCGTGATGAGGGTTCGAATCTACGTTCGAGAGCATCCCAGACGCGCCTTAATCGACTGTTCTACGACGTGGTGGCAGGCTTAGCAGACCGGGCCGCGGGGATATTGATCCTCGGAAGCCCCTCAAGATAACCCTGCTGGAGAACGCAGTTTCGGACCGGAAGGCATCGCTTGCTCTCATACAATCAACATTAAGATACTGAATCATTTTAGAAGACGATCAATGGTTAAAAGGCTGGGCCCAGGAGCTCAAGCCCATCCCCGGCAAACTGAGGTAAACACAAACTAAGAGCACCCCATGAACACCAGCTGCTGCTCGCCAGACAACACACTACAAGCAACAGCTGATCGGTAGTCAACAAACAACAGCTGAGTGTGTAATCTTCAGGTCCCATTAAGAAACTGGAGGCTTTCATGCACAACAGCCCACTACGGCTCACTTAACACACACCTCACTCCTTACTCGCGTGTAGCTGCCCCCAGCCCCGGCCTCCCTCCCTCCCTCCCCACCACCCTCCGGGGACCTCCACTAGCCTCCCTCCCTCCTTCCTTCCTGGCCTCCGGCGCCCTCCAGCAGCCTCCGTCCCTCCCTTCTGGGCCCTCCACTATCCTCCGGGGCCCTCCACTATCCTCCGGGGCCCTCCACTATCCTCCGGGGCCCTCCACCAGCCCTCCGGGGCCCTCCACCAGCCCTCCGGGGCCCTCCACCAGCCCTCCGGGGCCCTCCACCAGCCCTCCGCGAGCCTCCGGGGCCCTCCAGCAGCCCTCGTGCACCCTGTGGGTCCCCAGAGGCCAGGAGCGCCCAGGAGGCCAGCGGAGGCGCCGTTGGGACACGAAGCGACGGTTCCACCACGAGAGCTGGACTAGCATAATTATCCGGCCTAGCAGTCTCCAAGCCCAGCCGCTTCTTCCTGTGCGTTGTCCAGCGGCCTTGGAAAGGTTGGGGCGGGAAGAGGGATGGGAAGGTGAAATTCTGGATGAGCATTTGGGTGTAGAGAGAGAGAGAGAGGGAGGAAGCTTGAAAGTTGGGTGGCCTGTGTGGTCGTTTGTTTGGGTGTTTGGTATGTAGGGTTGACCAGCCGCTGGCAGCCTGCCCCTCACACACCCGCCTGTGGTAGGTTAGGGCACCTTAGTAGCATAGTTTCCTGAGGTTGGGAAGACTGGTGAGAACAGGCTGCACCTGGAGTGGTCCCAGCGAGCTCTTACTGTCTGTGTGTGTGTGTGTCTCACCCGTCAACTTGGAGGTGGTTTACCAGGAGGGCGGGAACCCTGCCACCCCGCCTCCCTTACCACGCCACTACTCCTTACACTCACAACAAGCCTCACTAACACCGTCCTCCACAACGTCACATTTGCAGTGCATTAAAGGCCAGAAGAGATATTATTTAGGTGTGGTGCAAGTGTCCTACAGTGCAGGAAACTACAGCTGTAGTTTCAGCTGTGCATCTTTGAGCAGTTTTTCACAATTATTCCTGCGTGTGCGCCAAGTGTGGGAGACATGGGAGCACTCGCTGCTATCTCCCAGGCCCGGGGCGGCGTGTGTGGTGGCCCTCATCTGCACGATAGTGCTCTAGCTCCTGCACCCCGCCTCCCTACCCGCCCCTCCTCTAACACTGACTCAGGGCAGGGAGGGAGGGAGAGAGACAGGACTCCCCCACAGGACCTTCAAGGCCAGAGTAGCGACCTTCCCGCCGGCGGCGTCACACTGCTGATAGCCCCGGGGTGAGAGAGAGAGAGAGAGATGTGCCGCCAGAAATAAACACATGGTGGTGGGGGAACCTGAGACAGGCGTGTAAGTGACAGCTCCAAGGGCTAGCAAGCCAGCCAAACCACCTCCGCTGACTCACTCACTCCACCCCTGGCCAACCCAAACCAACACACACACACACAACCGGTACACCCACATGCTCCGACACGCGCCACCCTCATTTGCATACACGCGCACAGACTCTTGCATCTATTATCTTACATCTTCAACCCTCGCTCGAGACGTCTCCACCTCCCACTGGACGGGGAACCCCTTCAAGGCTCCGACTTGCCTTCATGAAGAATTTATTATGCAAAAGTCGACTCAGGGCACTGAAAGTAATCACCTGGAATGGACATGGAGCCTCTATTGCCGTGTTTAAAATGATGTTCACAGCCTATATGCGCTCCGTCATAGACTATGCCGCACCAGTTTTGTCCACTTATTCCCAAAGCCACATGAAAAAAAACTTGAAAGCATACAAAATGGAGCCATGACAATCATTCTTGGAGTACCAAGAACTGCCAAAACGTCTGATCTACGAGAGTTGTCCCCCCCCCCCCAGTGTTAAAAGCAGAATTCAGGAACTAAATGCTAAGCTTGCAATCAAGATAGTCAACACTCATATCTTTAATGACTCATCATCCAGATTGACTGATTCAATGCCACTGACCTGAGGCCAGATTCACGAAGCAGTTACACAAGCACTTACGAACCTGTACATCTCTCCTCAATCTTTGGCGGCTTTGTTTACAATTATTAAACAGTTAATGAGCTCCGAAGCACCAGGAGGCTGTTTATAACAATAACAACAGTTGATTGGCAAGTTTTCATGCTTGTAAACTATTAATAAATATAACTCAAAGCCGCCAAAGATTGAGGGAAAGATGTACAGGTTCGTAAGTACTTGCGTAACTGCTTCGTGAATCTGGCCCCTGGAGAATGTGCATGTAACTCGGGCTTCCGGAGTCCCTTGACGCGTCTGAAGTACTGAAACCTCTTAATACCTCTCAGACTGCTGCACTCCGTGTGATGAAGGCGACATACGTGGAGTATCCTCTACACTACAAAATATTCAAGAGACGGGTTCGATACCTGCGGTGAAATGCGTAAACAGCCCAATTAAAAGTCAGTGCGCGCATTGGGTACATTTAAGAGTCATAGCTATCAATATTAAAGTCCTAAATGCCTTGGGAGATAATAAATAGGAGTAGCCTCATATAGGCCTAGTTTCCAATATTTTCTTGTGTTCTTGTAAGAGTAGTTTAAACATGAGAGCGAGATAACTAGGAGCTTTCGTCATGCAAGAAGCAGCCTAATAATCCCCTCCAAGGGACACTAGATCAACCAGGCTGTGGTTGCTACGTCACACTTTTTGGCAGCGGCCTTGAACAGCTTCCTTGAACACCAGGTGGCACCGGAAACACCCGTTCTCGAAAGCAACTCGAGGTAACCTGACAGTCTCCGTGGTGTTGTGGTAAGACACTCGCCTGGCGTTCCGCGAGCGCTTTGTCATGGGTTCGTATCCTGGCCGAGGAGGATTTACTGGGGCGCAAATCCTTAACTGTAGCCTCTGTTTAACGCAACAGTAAAATGTGTACTTGGTTGTAACAACGATTCTTCGCGGCGGGGATCGTATTCCAGGGACCTGCCCGAAACGCTACGCGTACTAGTGGCTCTACAAGAATGTAACAACTCTTCTATATATCTCAAAAACATCTATTTAATACCTCTCCCTCGCTCACAACAGGTCACACCTCCCTCCCTCCCTCCCTCTCATCTTCCAAACAAAACAAGGCGCCCAAACAGTTTACAAATACTAAACAATAGCTTTAGAGTGACATTTTCTTGGACACGGGAGAAGAGGGTGGTGGTGGTGGTGTGACCACACCGGGGACTTACGTGACAACACACTGTGGGTAATGAGCCCCGACTGCCTACTGGAGAATACTGACAACCCCCCCCCCCCCTCCCCCACACTCCCGTCTTTCATGGTGTGTATCTACACTCCTGCCTCTACTGCCTCTCACTACCACACCTGCCTCTACTACCTCTCACTACCACACCTGCCTCTACTACCTCTCACTACCACACCTGCCTCTCACTACCACACCTGCCTCTACTGCCTCTCACTACCACACCTGCCTCTACTGCCTCTCACTACCACACCTGCCTCTACTGCCTCTCACTACCACACCTGCCTCTACTGCCACTACCTTACCCTGTGTTACCTCGAGATGAATCCGGGGCCTAGCATCCCCGCGGACTGGACTGGTCAACCAGGCTGTTAAACCAACGGCCGACTGACCTCTCCATGTCTTTCACGGATGCCTGTGCCACCTTAACAACGCTACTGGGTTCCCTGAGTGCGAATGAGGACGTGAGAAAGTTGCAACAGGAGAACCAGGAACTCGGAGACAAACTAACCCTGAGTGCGACATCTCTGGTAGATCGTGGGAAGATGAGAGTGCACCCGTGCGAGGCAGTGTTGCTGGTGTGGGACGAGTACCACCTTCACTACAGTCCTCCTCGAGGGTAACCCTCCTACCTCCACGCCGACGCCTACGGCTCTCTCAGTCTCTCGAAGGAGTTGCCACACCACAAAATGTACTGCACGGCTGAGGTGATGAGCAAGGAGTTCTGTCAAGCCAAGAAGGACGAGAACCGGTTCCGGGTGCCAAAGGGAACCAAGTTCTACCAGGTGACAGCCAAGCCTTGGGAGGGTGAGGCCTCCGCCAGGAGTGACTCCCGCGGGGCGACGCCCCCCACAGTCGCCGCCCACACGATACAGCAGCGCCCGGGGTAGCCACAGCAGCTCCCTCCCGCCACAGCCCCCGTCTAAGAGTCTGTGCCTCGCTTCACTGACCTCTCCTCTATACGACAGCTTCGGCTCCCCTCATCGCCGCGTCGTCGTGCCACAGTGCCGTTTCCGACACCTGTGTGTCACCAACCATCACCGATGCCCCAGACTTAGCACCGCCTGCTCCAAGAGCGGCACCTGTGCCTCCAGGAGGATCAAACACGCAGTCCTAGTTCCGCACTTGTTGCATCTCCTAGTTATCTTGAGGTTATCTTGAGATTATTTCGGGGCTTTAGTATCCCCGCGGCCCGGTCCTCGACCAGGCCTCCACCCCCAGGAAGCAGCCCGTGACAGCTGACTAACACCCAGGTACCTATTTTACTGCTAGGTAACAGGAGCATAGGGTGAAAGAAACTCTGCCCATTGTTTCTCGCCGGCGCCTGGGATCGAACCCGGGACCACAGGATCACAAGTCCAGTGTGCTGTCCGCTCGGCCGACCGGCTCCCCTAGTTAGGGAGAACTGACTGACTTTCGTGGGTGTGGAACTGGCATCTCCTTCAACATTTCTCGCCATCAAAAGTACTGAGAAAGAAGAGCTCCGAGGGCATTTTTGTATATTTCTGATACATTAAGAATTCCTCGTCTTATCCCACTGACATTAAGATCCTACTCTGGGTACTGGGCTCTAGACAGCGAGTGTTTCATCATCATCCCTCCTAACCCAACTGGTTTTGTATACTTGTTACTCTTGTACAAACATTGTGCCTTAACAGTAACTAAAAATATACAGAATTTTGCAAAATATTTGGCCCATACTTTCTCTTGCTGTTGCTATGTTGGTTCGGAGTCTTGAAGTGGGTAGAATATAGTTATGCATTAATTGGCTGTTGATGGCAGGTGTCGACTTTTTGATGTGTAGTGCCTCGCTGATGTCGAGTCTCCTGCTATCGTTGTATCCATCGATGGTTTCTGTGTTGTTTGTTAAGACTTCTCTGGTGATGGTCTGGTTGTGGAAAGAGATTATATGTTCCTTTACGGGGCCAGGGGCCCCATAAATTGTTTGTGCATTGTTATTTGTCTGGAAAGAGTGTTAGTCTTGCCTAGATACCGAGTTCTTTGGGGTTTACAGTCCCCAATTGGGCATATGAAGGCGTAGACGACGCTGGTTTCCTTCCTGCTGCTTGATAACTGCTTGATGGGGTTCTGGGAGTTGTTCTACTGCCCAAGCCCGGCCCGAGGCCAGGCTTGACTTGAGAGAGTTTGGTCCACCAGGCTGTTGCTTGGAGCGGCCCGCAGACCCACATACCCACCACAGCCCGGCTGATCCGGAACGTCTCTTAGAAAACAGTCCAGTTTTATCTTAAAGACATCCACGGTTCTTCCGGCAATATTTCTTATAGTCGCTGGGAGGACGTTGAACAACCGCGGACCTCTGATGTTTATACAGTGTTCTCTGATTGTGCCTATGGCACCTCTGCTCTTCTCTGGTTCTATTCTGCATTTTCTTCCATATCGTTCACTCCAGTATGTTGTTATTTTACTGTGTAGATTTGGGACCTGGCCCTCCAGTATTTTCCATGTGTATATTATTTGGTATATCTCGTCTCCTTTCTAGAGAGTACATTTGGAGAGCTTTGAGACGATCCCAATAATTTAGGCGTTTTATCGCGTCTATGCGTGCCGTATATGTTCTCTGTATTCCCTCTATTTCAGCAATCTCTCCTGCTCTGAAGGGGGAAGTGAGTACTGAGCAGTACTCAAAACGGGACAACACAAGTGACTTGAAGAGTACAACCATTGTGATGGGATCTCTGGATTTGAAAGTTCTCGTAATCCATCCTATCATTTTTCTGGCTGACGCAATATTTGCTTGGTTATGCTCCCTAAACGTTAGGTCGTCGGACATCATTATTCCCAAATCCTTTACATGCTGTTTTCCTACTATGGGCACATTTGATTGTGTTTTGTACCCTGTGTTTAAGGTCCTCATTTTTGCTGATTCATCCGTCAGGCTGCCAGCAGCCGCGTCCATCACCCTGACTTACCAGATCACCAACCAGGAGGCACTGGCTGGAAACCGGGCCGCGGAAACGCCGATCCCCGGAAACAACAACAGGTAGGTAATGAGTACCTCACACTAGTGACCTTGTATTACAGGTAACCTGTACTCTCTACGGCAACATTCCGTAGCAGTAACTGGTGTGTGAACACACAGGAGCAGGGAGGGACCTGTCAGCCCACGGCGCCTTACTCGCCAAGTGGGAGGAAGTAGACTAATTTAGACCCCGCCAGGTGTTGTGGTTCCCAGCCCGCCCCCCCCCCCTCCCCAGGAAACTCAACGTTTCTTTAAACGTTATTACCACGTTAAACTAACGTTGTGGTTACGCCGAGTGTGGGTCGTGTGTGTAGACGCCTCAGACTGTGGCCTCGGGTGCACCTCACTACTTAGAAACAACGACACAGTGAGCTGTTAAACCCTCGCCCAATGACCAGAAGGCATGGCAGGATGTGCAGAATACCCCCGTTGAAGAGCAGAGGTGCAACAGGTACTCTGAGAGAGAACTCTATCAACATCAGAGGCCCGAGAGTGTTCAACACGCTTCCACTACACATAAGGGGCATAACTGGCCGACCCCTCACAGTGTTCAAGAGAGAACTATCAACATCAGAGGCCCGAGACTGTTCAACACGCTTCCACTACACATAAGGGGCATAACTGGCCGACCCCTCACAGTGTTCAAGAGAGAACTATCAACATCAGAGGCCCGAGACTGTTCAACACGCTTCCACTACACATAAGGGGCATAACTGGCCGACCCCTCACAGTGTTCAAGAGAGAACTATCAACATCAGAGGCCCGAGACTGTTCAACACGCTTCCACTACACATAAGGGACATAACTGGCCGACCCCTCACAGTGTTCAAGAGAGAACTTAACAAACATCTCCAAAGGATACCTGATCAACCAGGCTGTGACTCGTACATCAGGCTGCGAGCAGCCGCGTCCAACAGCCTGGTTGACCAGTCCACTGATCAGAGAGCGGGCCGCGGGGACGCGGATCCTCGGAACAAAATCTACAAGTTGCAGGGGCTACAGTGAGACTGGACTACACATGTTATCTTCACAAGATAACCACAAGGTAAGGTACCTTACCTTGAGGCTACCTTGAGGTGCTTCCGGGGCTTAGTGTCCCCGCGGCCCGGTCGTCGACCAGGCCTCCTGGTTGCTGGACTGATCAACCAGGCTGTTAGACGCGGCTGCTCGCAGCCTGACGTATGAGTCACAGCCTGGTTGATCAGGTATCA